>NW_006159660.1:3669191-3682540 GCF_000334495.1 Tupaia belangeri chinensis
CTCTCTCTCTCTCTCTCTCTCTCTCTCTCTCTCTCTCTCTCTGTGTGTGTGTGTGTGTGTGTGTGTGTATGTGTGTGTGTTTCTCTCTGGTTGAATTAAAATTAATGAATGAATAAATGAAATTAAATAATTAAAAAAACACTTTAAAAAATTTTTTAAAAAAGAAAAAGAATCATCAATTCCCTCCAACTGCCTGGTGACTCAAATATAAACAGATAAATACATACTTATAAATTTCTTGGTATTCTCAGACAAGTCAAATGTATAAACTTACCATTTTTCTCCCAACTCTTAATCATTCCCACTTTTGTTCATTTGCTTATGATTTTTCTGTTGGCCTAGGTAGCTTTCAACATCTCCTTAACAATTATGATCATCATTCAATTACGATAAGGATTAAGACTCTCTTGCTACTTTCCTTGATTAAATCCAGGCCAAAATGATGATCACTCTGATTTTCATTTCCATGTACTGTCAGAGAAATAGTCATAAATATATACATAGACATATGTGTGCATATACCTATAAATAAAATTATGCTTATGTATTAATATTATTTACAGTATGTTTTATTTCTCAAAATTATATAAAATGAGAAATTTTACTACTTTAATGTTTCATCGGTGTAGAGTGGATTATGTATAAAGTAGATTATTCTTAATGCTTTTTAAAGAAATAAGTAAATAATTTTACTTTGAAATATTGGTATTGCCATTTATTTTTCTTCATCAATAGATAAATTACTTGAGTCATTCATCCATAGATTCACTCATTCACCCATCACTATTTATTAAATACCTACGTTGTTTTGAGCCCTGTAGTGAGATCTGGAGATCCCAAGATGAATAAGACAGTTACTACCCTTAAGGAGTTCACAGTCCAGTAAAGAAGACAGAGGACAGGCAAGATAGGTGCGATTAAATCAGAATTACCACCTCTTTTCTAGAAAATTTTCTTCCCCACATACTCAATCACAGAAAATACGACCCTACTTTCTCTTAGCTAAAAAGATTATTCCATCAGGAAGCAATTGACTCATGAATAGTCTACATTTTTATTGAAGCAGTGATTCTTTTGACCAGTGAACCACAGTTATAGTTCCTGCACTTAAAATTTTATTTGGTGCCCAACAAGACAACAGCTGTTAGATTGAGTAACTCACCACTGGGACCTGGTCTGAAAAAGAAAGACTGGAAGAGCTTTTGAGACGTGAACAAGATTTATTCTCTGCTGTACTCAAAGAAAAGTACTCTGAATAAAAGAACCCAAAGTGAAGTGTTCTAAACTAGATGGCCAGCCAACTTTTTAAATATGAAGACTCCTCAAAAAGTTCATGGAAATGCATATAATGAAAAAATATGAACTTTTAAAAATATTGCACCAAAATGAACTCATATTTTTAGTTCTATTTTCTACAAACTTTTTGAAATCCCCTTGTAGCTTACTATTTGAGATGTTCTAAATTATATAATTTAAATCTGAATACCTAGGAATTATTTTATTTTCAATAAATTATCCTTTTTTCTTCCCTAATATTCTCTGGGAGTGACTCTTCTCTGGTTCTTAATTACTGATTTCCTCATAATCTCACATTCTTTTTCCTTTTGCTTTATGTTCTTCAGTGAAACCTAGTTTCTCTTGGTTCCCTGTTGGAACATGTATTTCAGTGCTGTTGTTATTAATGGCATTCTAATACTGCAGGTTCAGGAACACATTTACTTTGTAAGATGAAGTGAAACAAAAACACATTGATAGTGACCTTGATAAATGAGAAAAATAGAACAACAGGATGAAATTCAATAAAGAATTCAAGGTAGCTGATTTATAGACAGAGGCACATAAATACAAGGTGGAAAGTAATGCTGTGCAATGTGTAGAGCTTTGTAGCTGAGACAATGATTTGAGAAAGGAGAGAAGAGAGACAAGAATTGCATTCAAACTGCTCATATACTTGAAAAAAAAAATTTTTTTGAGAGGTTTTCACTATAGGGCACGTGCGCTCGCCAGACAGACAGAGAGAGACAGAGAGACAGAAAGTGAGAAATCACCCCCCCAGGGGGGATGGTCACACCGCAGTCCCTTCTCCTCCATTCTCCTCTCGGGATCTTGGGCACGCGCGCACACACGCCCAGCGTGAGTTTTAAGCCACTGGGTCTGGGACGTGAACCACGGTTGACTACGTGGGAGTCCAGCGACATAGCTATTACACTAAGTGCTGGTTCCCTACTTGAAAATTTTCAAGAGACTAGAGTAAGAACTGTTGTTCTCCATGGACCATAGATAATTAAGTAAAACTGGCTTCAGATAAGGAAAATTTTTGATTGTACACCAACAAATATTAATTATTAGAGATATGGCATACTGAAAAGGCATCTAAGGGAGATATGGACTCTTTAGTCAGTCAATAAGATTTATTGCTATCTTTGGAAATCATCACAAAGAAAACATAAAACTCCCTGAACTGGAGGATTTAGGTTTTTCCTGCTGAAAAAAAAAGTTGTTGAATGATCTTGCAGCATTCCTCCTGGCTTTTGACTCTTTTCAAAATCATGATTCAGGAGGCTCAGAAATCTATAAAGTGAATTGGTTCCATGCTACATTC
The DNA here is from genome assembly GCF_000334495.1 of Tupaia belangeri chinensis. Lineage (NCBI taxonomy): Eukaryota > Metazoa > Chordata > Mammalia > Scandentia > Tupaiidae > Tupaia > Tupaia belangeri. The sequence continues at coordinate 3,671,794 of NW_006159660.1, forward strand.
TGACTTTCAACAACACAAGAGACATCTATATTTTTTGCACTAGCCAGAGAGAGACAGAGAGAAGGAAAGTGAGAAATCTCCCCGAATCCCTACCCCCTCCACAAAGGGATGACCACACTGCAATCGCTTCTCCTCCATTCTCCTCTCAGGATTTTGGGCATGCACACACATGTGCCTGGTGTAATTTCAAGGTGCCAGGTCTGCGACTTGATGGCCATGTGGAAATTCAGCACCTTAACTACCAGCCAATTACTCACCCCTAAGATACCTGTATTTTATAGACTTTTCTCCTAATTTTAAGTTTCACTCTCCAAAGCTTATTGGCCCTTATGACTAACTGTGGTTTGGGGAAAAGGTTTCTATCTGATACTAGCATTACTCTTATTCACCATTTATGACAACTCACATTTTCTGTCATTGAGATCAGACTAAGACTAAAGATAAAAATACTGTACTCTGATTAGCATAAATAATCAAAATGACCTCGCTGGTAGTTTCTACAACATGCCTTTGTGAACTTATGGTCTATTCCAGAACCAAAATTCTTTTCCTCCCTTGCTTCTCCTAAAATATACGCTAATGATAGTTCTAAAGTATATTGAATTATCTTAGAAATGTAAACCCTGTGCTTGTATTCCTGACCTAGAGCACACAGAATTTGAGAACTGTCAAAGGAAAAGTATCCAGTAAAATAAGAGATGACTTACCTAGCAAGGCAGGAGTAACACACAAGGGGACTTCAAAAAGTTCATGGGAGGGAACCAGCAGTTAGTGTAATGGCTATGTCGCTGGACTCCCACATAGTCGACCACGGTTCGCGTCCCGGATCCAGTGACTTAAAACTCACGCCGGGCACATGTGCGTGGGTGCCCAAGATCTTGAGAGGAGAATGGAGGAGAAGGGATTGCGGCGTGGCCATCCCCCCTGGAGGGTGATTTCTCGCTTTCTGTCTCTATGTCTCTCTGTCTGGCGAGCGCACGTGCCCCATAGCAAAAAAAACCTCTCAAAAAAAAAAAAAAGTTCGTGGGAAAATGGAATTAAAGTACAAGTTTATTCTAGTGTAAAAAGTTTTTGAAATTCATGTATAGTCTTTTTCACAATACATTTTCCATGAAAGTTTTCAAGACTATTAATATATACTAACAGCAAGATAACTACTTCAAGTACTAAATATGTGCTGCCCAATAGAACTAAACATGTGGACTACATTGTAAAATTTAAATTTTTTTCTGGAGCTACATTAAAATGGCTAAAATAGGATCATTCAGTGGCATGGTGGCTGGGGCAGCTGGACAACACATGGCCAACTGCATAGTTGGAATCCTGGACCCAGCAGCTTGAAGAACATGCATGTGTGCGCATGCTCAAAATCCCTAGAGGAGAATGGAGGATATGGGTCATGACTTGGCCATACCCACAAAGAATGCTTTCTCACGTTCTCTCTCTCTCTCTCTCTCTCTCTCTCTCTTTCTCTCTCTCTTTCTCTCTCTCTTTCTCCTTAATAAATGCACACTTCCTATAGCAAAAATCATTTTAAGGCTAAAATAACATTTTTAAATATATATTTTATTTAACCCAACATATACACAATATTATCATTTAGATATGCAATCCATATAAAAACACTAATTAAATATTTTATATTCTCTGAAATCCAGTTTGTATTTCATACTTACAGTATATCTCAATTTGGACTAACCACATTTTAAGAGCTCACTAGCTATGTATAGCTTGTGGCTACTGTATTGGACAGAGAAGTTCTAGAATTTATGTCTGACTTCAAGCGCAAAAAAGAAAATAGCAAAGCAAGAAAATTGGCCTGTCTCTGTGGTGTTTGCTTCAGCACATCTCTAATAATTTTCACTCTTACCACAGAAAAGAAAAAAATACTTTGCAAGGGCATTAGGCAGGGCATTAAATCTTTGCCTAAATGACACCTTCTCTGTCCCACTGTATGCCTCCGTTTATGTAAAATTGCAACTCCTTTTCATCTCATGATTCCAGTCCCCTCTTACATTGTTCTCCTTATTCCATGGCACTATAACCTTCTTATTGTTCACTGTATGTCTTCCTCTGCTATAAAATGTAAGGGAAGAGGAAGCCAGGGATATGTATCTGTTTAGATTTCTAAGATATCCCAAGTAACTGGACCAGTGCCTTACGTATAGAAGGTTCTCTAGCAATAGCTGATGAATGTTGGAATGAGTAAAACTTTGAAGCTCAGAATTCTACAGATGAAGATACTGGAATCCAGAGAAATAAGATGACTTGTCAAGCTCAAATAGGCTGATCAACGGCAGAGCCAGTTCAAAGACCCACGTCTTTGAATCACTCATCTGAAGCTTTTTATTTTCATCCCATGTATAAAAAGTGGTATAAAAATATTCCAGTTATTAAATATTAAATATTTAATATAAATTATGAGGTTGATAGTACAACATATTTGTGTTGGATTTTAAATTCTTTGAGAGTAGCGACTGTGCCTTATCATTTGAATCTGCCTTCCCATACCCAATAATTACAAAGAATGCTTTAAACACATTAAGTGTTGAATTAGTGAAAGAATGAGTGGTCAGTAGTACCTATTTGTGGTATGATGTGTCATCTTCTTTTACTGGGTAGACAGTGGAAAGAAGCTGTGTTCACCAGAGGTTTAGACTTAGAAAGCTTGGAATAAGAATATCTTCTGCTACTATTAGCAACTAGCCTGAGGACCCAAAACACTAAAATCTTAGGAAAGACTAAAAGATTCTAGAGGTAGGTTTTGACATCTATCTAATTTCTCATTTTCCTTAAAGATTTGTCAGAGTCATGAGTGTTACTAGTTTGAATCAAAGTTCATGTTTATGTTTTTGAAAATCTAGCTTTTCAGGCTGAAATCAATGTAGTGATGAAAAAACAATGAATCTGACCTAATAGGTGACAAAACCTGCCTATTGTATGTACTTGTAACAAAACTTAGCTATTGTTATGATGTGATTATATTCATGAAATTTTAGTGATAAAATATAACCTTTCTTGGTACCAGCAGATGGTGTAGCATTTACATTACTGGACTCCCACATAGTTAACCATTGTTTGAGTCCTGGACCTGGCAGCTTAAAACATGCCGGATATGTGTGCATACATCCCCAAAATCCCAAGAGGATACTGGAGGAGAAGGGATTTCAGTGTGGCCATCCCGTCGGGGGGTGATTTCTCACTTTCTCTCTCTCTGTCCCTCCATTGAGTGCACACATCCTATAGCAAAAGTCTCTCTAAAAAATTATAAACATATATATGTATATGTACAACCTTTCTTTTAACAAGGTTCACCAACATCCTTAATCCTTTGATACCCCTGGAAGAATGAAAAGAAAAATTATTGCCTTCCTTACTAAAGAAGAAAATAGAGATGGAAAAAGACATCTGTTGGTTATTCAGCAAGTTATCGTCTGGATCACAAATCCGTATCTCTGCACTCTAAAGATGCCTAAGAAAGGCTTTGGATGAGAGCCTAATAATCTTTGATATTTGTTTGAACTAAAGGTCATGTCCTCATTTAAAAGCAAAACTAGCCAAGGCCTAGAGAAGTCCTATTTGCATAGGAAATCCACAATTGAAAGTTTACAGAGACATACTATTGGCATCCTAGTAACTTGCTCAGCTTGAACATATGCTATCCGATCTGTTTTTAGAATCATAAAAAAACTGGTGCTGGAACTTTGGGTGCAGCTTTAAGTACAAACCTAGGACAACTAGGAGCAATGCCCCTGTGACTGAATTTGAAATTTAATGAATAATTTCTGTGACTTTGAAATAAATCATAGACATTCCACTATAATTTTCTTTGAATTTTAAGCTTTCTTTTAAGGAGCAAAGATTGAAAGCTATTAAAAATTGAACCATATTTTACAGATTAATTTGACTGGAGGTATTAAAATGTCTTCATTTGCCATGGCTGGTGTCCCAGCATAAGGTAGACAGTCTTCAGGGGCTAATGTTAACTTTGGCTGGTAGTATTTTAATGCCAGACAGGTTCCATATAAATGCAATTTGAATTCCCATTTATAAATTCCATCCTGTGTTAATCTTATTCAGAAACAAGCAGTTTCAGTTAAGGAAAGAAAGCATAGTCTTGGGAATCAGAAGAAAATGTTTACATGTAGATCAGTTGCTTGCATTATTACCTCAGCTTCCCAGAGTCTTGGATTTATGTCCAAAAAGAATGGGATGGAGAAAATTCTAGGTAAAGGACACGTTATGAACAGAGACCTGGAGGTAAAAGTGACGGAAGACCTTGAGGTTGATGAAGGCAGAGACTCCATATTTTAAAAAAAGAGAGAGAGAGAGCACAGAAAGAGTTAGTAAAGAAGGGACAAAATAAGGATGCAGATTCAACTCAGTGGGCCATTGGCAACCAGAGTGACATGGCAGCGTGTATCAAACAAAGTGTCTAGACTCAGAAAGGCCTCCCAGAAGTCAGTTGCAGTAAATCATCTGTGAGGTAAGGAAGCCTGAACCTGAAGTAGCATTGTAGTGGGGAAACAGAGGGGAAAAAAATCAGAAGGGCTTGGTCTCACGGTATCTCTTTCTCTCTTCTTCTTGTTATCAAAAATGACTCTGAGCCAGCTGGTGGCATGTTGGTTAAGGCAGCTGGATTCTACATGGCTGATTTCACAGTTCAAGTCCCAGACCTTGTGGCTTGAAACATACCAGGTATGTGTGTGTACATGTCCAAAGTTCAGAGAGGAAAATGGAGAAAAAGGGATTGTGGTGTAGTCATCCCCCCAGAGGTCAATTTCTCTCTCTCTCTCTCTGTCTTTGGTGAGTGCATGTGCCCTATAGCAAAAGACAACAATTTTAAGTCTGAGTGATGTCAAATATGATAATGTAATGCACAGAGAAAAAAGCAGAAGGGAGGAGTAGGAAGGGTTTCTGAGACATCGTGTTAGAGAATGATGATGGCAAGTCATCCATGAGGAAAAGCTGAGTGTTTGGCAGTATGGACTTGCTAATGGGGACATATTCAGATTTGGAGATTAAGTATGATAGTGATAGTTGACACCCATTGGAACATATGAGTTCCACTCAGTAAGTAAAGAAAAGAGAGAGTATAATTTGAGACTTAAGAAAACTTGGAAAATTATATGTGATAATATATGTAAAGTACTTAGCACAGTGCCTTGCATATATTAAAAGACCAATAAATGGCAGTTTTTACTATAATTAAGAAAATACAGCTTTAAAAAGATAAGGCAGTGAAGGAGCTTAAGAAGGAGAGATATGGATGGAGAACTACAGCAATGTGTTCCTGGGAGAGTGTGGTCCTGAGGGTAAGAGAACCGGGTCTCAGTATGAGGATGCCCCATGGTTCCCAAAGATTATCTTCCACAAAACTGAGAGCCATATTAATTGATCATTCAGGCACTAGCTGGAGATGACAGAAGACATGATCCTTGTTTTTTTCATTTTTATTTTTAAGCCAGAATGTTTAAGAGTATACCATTACTCTTCCTTTACCCAGTTAGTTAAGGTCAACCTTGTAAGCACAAAGTGTGGGTCAACTATTCTTGCTTGTTAGGTTTATGAGTAGATAGCATCAACTAGAACAGAGACCTCTACTTTGGGGTGATCTCTCCAGCTTGGTGGCCATGTGATCTCAGATCCATGTACCTGGACAGCCCTTAACATGAGGCCCTTATATTGTAGTGCCCATGGAAAGCCATATAGGTAGATACTACTAAAAAATCAATCTATTTATTAAATATATTATGCACCTATTGTTATCCATGCACAGTGTCACCCACACTCAAAAAAAGATGAGTATAGAAAAAGAATGAATTGACGAATAGATAGGGAAGTAGAGAAAGTAATTAGTAAGTGCTAAAGAGATACAGGTTGTTGATAAAATGCCACAAAGCATTTAGCTCTTCATCTGTCTTCATAAGCTTTATCCACTTTATGGCAGAGAAAACAATTAGATGTGGTAGGCTACTCAATCCTAATTTCTGAATTCAAGGAAGAATTAATGGTTCCACAAAAAAAGAGTTTTTCTGCTTATCCTACATCAAGCCAGCATGAGCACAAATGTATCTCTGCTAATGCTAAGGGGGGAGGGGTGGAAGAGGGAGGGAATGTATGATTACTGCCAGAACGAGCTCATCAGACGGGAACAGAAAAGAATTTTACTGGCAGAAATTAGAAATTGTACTTTCTCACTCCACCAACACATAAGTAATAAACACAGAACTACCTTCTGCTGCCTTTATAAGCAGTGTTACAAAAATGATGTCTCAAGGGATAGAAGTAGAATCTGTCATGCAATAAAACTATTCTACCCTTCCCAGAACACCTGAAATTATTATAATAAATTCATATTCTTTTGTTCATGATATCTTTGATATAGACCCACTAGTCTTAGTTATTTCATAAATAAAGCTAAAACTTCTTAGCAATGGGCTTTTGCAAACCCTTCAGAACAAATTAAAAGTATATGATGCAATCTATAGAACAAACACTGTTACACACACACACACATAAGTTAAATTTCTTAAGACATGCATGTATAAAACATGTAATGTTTCAGAGTATACCAGACATATGTAACAGGATATTAAAATGAGACTGTCTCTTTGGCTGAGGCCCCTATGATAATGAATGTCAACCATTCGCACATTCCAAGGTGAGGGGCTAAATCCCCACAGAAGCATTCAAAGTTTTGTGGCCATTAATTGATTATCCATCTTCTTCCTAGAAAAATAAGGTCGGCAATGCTGAGAGTCTTTGACGATGGAAAAAAAAAAGAAAAAGATTTCTTACACCGGATGGTGGCTCAGCAGTTTCACAAGCAAAACTGACTCACGTGGATGTTTCTGAGTTCACATCCAATGACTACCCTCAACATACTGGGTGCATGCCTATGATGCAGGTTGACTGAAGCTGGGACTGGATCACAGTATGAAAACCTATGAGGATGCTTTCTCTCCGTATCTCTTCTGCCTGAAGTCTCTCCCACTTGTGGAAGAAATAAGTAAATTAACTTTATTAAAAATATATATTTATTTCAGAGTTGTGGAACTGTAATGTCATTTCCCTTCCCCATCATGCCCACATGGCATCAAAATGGAGCCCCCTTATTGCACGTCAAGCTGAGTGAGAGAGATGTCAAGAAGAGCACAAGAGAGTTTAGTGTGTATCTCCTGGTCAGTCATGACAAATGTAAAAACTAGAGACTGTCTGAACAGACCACTGCACCTGGGAGGTAACTTTATGCCTGCTGACAACTCAGCCAGAGCTTGTTTGCCATGAGTCAGTTATGGGCAATGCAAGAGACAGGCTGCTGGCCTGGAACTGATTACGATGGTGCCCAGGAGAGTTTTCTGTGAGGAACAAGAGAATCTCCCTTAGAAGGAGGCCCAGAAATACCAATGGATATTGAAGTTGTGTCCAAAAGAAGCAGCTAAAGTTTAATGCCTTTGATGGGAGTTTTTGAGGAATCCACAAAAACACTTCCAGAGGTTTACTTGTGTCTCCACCACCTAAGAGGAAATTAAAACCACAATAGTGGTGTTAGTCAGACTTCTGCTATTCCATGCTTCCTCTGCCTCCTACACTTTAGTATTTTTAAAGAATCATGTTATTCCTTCCATGAAGAGAGACAGAGATAGAGATAGATAGGCACCTCCAACAGGATCTCCATGATACAATCCACTCCCAGCCTCAGCCAGCCTAGATCACTGACACTTGTGCATGCACCCAGCACCCGCACTTCAATATTAAAGGAACAAAATTCAATATAATGAATGGGGCAAGAGGAAAGGAAACAACCCACCTGCTTTCACCCTACACACCTGCACCACAAGCTTCCAAATGCAGAGGCCTAAGTTGGGAGAAGGATAAGATATAACTTCTAATGAAGTTCAGCATTTTCACTATTACACTGGACTAGATATATTAATTATTGAACTCAGATACTTTTCAGAAATCAAGTAACAAGAGGAAATAGATTTTGTTATCTAATTGTGACATAGTGCCTATGAGGTCTGCCCAAGATTACATCTGGAAGCAGAAGAAAATGTAAATGAACAGACTATAGGCACTGAAGGGAAAGTACCAAGTTGTTTTCTGATTGCATCCTACTTTTCCTATCTGTCCACATTCCCTGATGAAAGAAGTCATGTTTGTTTTTAGTAATTCTCCTCATTCCCAGTCCTGGTCACAGCCGATAAAACCAGGGAAGGGTATCTAACCAAAGTCAACCAAATAGTAGGTTCAGCCAAAGACTGTGACACGCTCTTGAGCAAAAAGATAAGGGCAATCAGTCTCCTTGGAATGGGAATATGAGAAAAACTAATCAACAAGCAAGAAAATTAGTATACTAAGCCATAGTAGATGAAGCTAAAATAGTATTCATTCATCCAACAAATATTTTTTGAGGACACTATTCTGTTATAGTAAAGAACAAGACAGGGACCAGCAGTTAGCATAATGGCTATGTTGCTGGACTCCCACGTAGTCGACCGCGGTTTGCGTCCCGGACCCAGTGGCTTAAACTCATGCTGGGTGCATGGGCGTGCATGCCCAAGATCCCTGAGAGGAGAATGAAGGAGAAGGGATTGTGGCATGGCCATCCCCCCTGGGGGGTGATTTCTCGCTTTCTGTCTCTCTGTCTCTCCCTGTCTGGTGAGCGCATGCGCCCTATAGCAAAAACCTCTCCAAAAAAAAGAATAAGACATAAAATTCCTGTCTTCAAAGAGCTAACATTCTAGTGGAGAAGAGGACAGAAATCAGTTAAATTAATCAATTAATCAATTAATGAGACAATGACAAATTACTGCTATTGCCATGAAGAAAGTAAATAAAATATTTGGATAAGGAATAGCAAGGGGTGATCTAAGAGGGCATTTGGGAACGTGACATTTAAACTCAGGCCTGAAAAAATCATGAAGATCTAGACTTGTGAAAAGTCAGGAAAGGAGTGTTTCAGACACAGAGAAAAGCAAAAGCAAAGACCCTGAGAAAGGAAATCTCTGAGCACATTCCCAGAACTGACAGACGGGCAGGGCAACTAGAGGAGAATGAGCAAGAAAGAAAGATGAGATCAGACAGGGGGACAAGAGCCAGATCATGCTGAGATTGGGAATCCATCTAGAGTACAATGAAATGGAACTAAAACTAGTGTGGACTTTGAAATATACCTTTCACAAAGAGTAGAGTCTGAGAAGTAACTATGAGCTATCTAGTAAGAAATTACAGCTAACAAATATTGAGTACATTCATGTCTACCAATGTCTACATTCAAAGTGAGAATGTTTTGCTAAAAATAGCTAAATACTTTAATAAATACTAAAGGCTTTGTAAGCACACGACCTTAGTTGCAACTATTCTGTGTATGAAAGTAGCCATAGATAATGTATAAATAAATTAGCACGGTTATATGTCAATAAAACTCAAATTTTAGGAAACTGAAATTTGAATTTTATGTAATTTCTAGGTCAGGAAATACTCTTTTCATTTTTAAACCATTTAAATGTAAAAAACAGTCTCAGTTTATGGGCCATAAAAAAACTAACAATGAGCATTATTGGTCCATAGTTTGCCAGCCATTGTCCTGCAAGTTTTACTTGTCAATAACTCATTTGATACTTTAAACAACCCAGTGAAATAGGAACTAGCAATATAGTCATTTCATAGAAGAAATGTAGGTGAAAGATCTTCACAACTAAAAATTGGCACAAGTAAGATATGAACCCAAGTAAATATGATTCCAGATCAAATGCTGTTAATTTTGTAGTCCTCTCTCATGCTAATAAATAATTATTCAAATTTAATATATTCAAACAAAATACATCCAGGATGGTAAAGTAAGGACTCACAAAAATCCATTTCTCCATAAGAGCAATGAGAACACTAGCAAAAGAAATAGTCAAAACCAACTTTTTAGAATTCTGAAAATTAATCAAAGACTTGCATCAATCCAAAAGGCATTTATTGATGAGAAATGATTGATCCTCATGTTAAAAAAAAGTGAGGTTTGTAGTGTTTTAACTTGCCTAATCTCTAACTTTGAAAATTAAGAACTTTATAAATACAATAGCTGTGAAAATAACAGTCTATCAGTCCATAGAAGAAGAAAGAATTGATTTGGAGCACTTCTATTCTAGATAATTATCATTATTTGGTCTGTCTCACAGCTCTTTGGAAACCCAAAACTCCAGTATTTCATTTGATCTGACTCAGAGTTCACTCAGTGAACAGATTTTCTCCCTGGGCATTTGTCAAAAACAATCTGTGGTCCGGATCGAGCCGGCCAGCAGTTCCGGACACCAGGCGGACTGATGCTGCAGACCCGACCAACCTGGTACTGTCACTCATTGTCTGATCCTTTTCCACTAGCCTTTGGACTGTTTGAATTTTGGTGATTTGAGTAGCGTGCGGCCGCGCAATTTCCATTTTCCATTTTGTTTTTCGTTGCTCTCAAGGTGTTGCTTTTAGGTCAGTTGAAGGCTCACCACTCCTTAGAAACAGCGAGAACTTTGGGCCATCCAGGGCTAGTGGCAACAGTTAATGGTAATTGTGAGCAACAGGTAGGCCAACCATAAGAGAAATCATCAATTTTCCAAGCCTGTACAACTTTTAAGAATCAGAGATACCTTAAATAAGTTAGGAAGAAACATATAGATTACCTGATGACTAAGAACAATCGCAGAGGCTCAAGAAATATGAGCAACCAACAAAAGGCCTCTCCCTCAAGGGAAATCATCAA
>NW_006159660.1:3687383-3702733 GCF_000334495.1 Tupaia belangeri chinensis
AATAATAATAATAATAATAATGATTAGGGAAAACATAGAAAAGATATCGAATGTTGAAGCAGGGAGATTAATGTCTTTGTACTGACTGACTTGCATGGCATTCCCTTTTGAAAAAGCAATGTAATACACTGTAAAGTTATAAGTAATCCAATGTAATATAAAGAAGATTATGATGATAATAAAAAATAAAATAATAATAATAATAAATTAAAAAAACAAAAACAAAAAATAATCTGTGGCAATTGTTTAATACCATAGTTGTCTGAAGGAAAAATAATTATCGGGGTAAGCAATAGACTAACCAAAAAAGGAAAAGATGTGTAATGAGATAGCGAGAAGACACTTTGAAAAGCTCCAACATACTCCAGGAAATCTGGAGGACCACAAGCATGTGGCAGTCAATAGAAACTGTTCCTGAGGAAACCCACCAAACACTGAACTTTCTGAACAAAGACTTTATATCAGCTATCATAAATATGTTCAAAGAACTAAAGGAACATATGTTTAAAGAATGAAAGGAAAGTATAAGAACAATTCTTACCAAGTAGGCAATATCAGTAAAGAAGTAGAAAGTATCATTTTTAAAAAGAGTCAAATATAAATTCTGAAGTTCAAAAGTATAGCACCTAAAATGAAAAATTTACTGTAGTGACTCAATGGAAAATTTAAACTGGCAGAAGAAAAACATTAAACTTGAAGATAGGTCAGTTGAGATAAAAAGTTTGAAGAATAGGAAGAAAATGAGATCAAGTAAATAAACAGAGTGTCAGAGACCTGTGGAATTCCATCAAGCATAGAAATGTATGCATAATAGAAATTACAGAAAGAGAAGAGTTAGAGAAAGTACAAAAAAATTTGAGAAGTCATGGTTGTCAACTTCCGAAATTTTATGAAAAACATTTAACATATCTAAGAAACTCAACAAACTCCAAGTAGAATACACTCAAAAAAGTATCTATACTGAGATACCTCATAACCAAATTGTTTGGAAGCCAGACAGAGAATATAGAAATTAAGATAAGAACACATTATATACAAGGGATCCTCGGTAAGATTAATTTCTGATTTCTATCGGAAACTCAGGAGGCCAGAAGATAGTGAAATTATGTATTCAGAGTGCTGAAAGACAATGACAGTCAGATCAGCCCATGGCCAAGTGATTAGGAAACCAGAATCTACATGGCCAGTCACAGTTCAAATCCCAGACTCAGCAGCTTAAAAAATATAGTTGGCATGTGTGCATATGAGCCCAAATCCCAAAAGGATAGAGAGGTAGAGTATAAGAGATTGAAGCATGACCACATCCCACCAGGGAGTGCTTTCTCTCTCTCTCTTCCTTTTTCTGTCTCTGTTTTTCTGGTCAGCATATGTGCCCTCTGGCAATTAAAAAAAAATTAAAGGAGGAAAGAAAGAAAATGACAGTCAACCATAAGTTCTAAGTCCCACAAATGTATCTTAAAAACAAAATAAAATTAAGATATTTCCATATAAACAAAAAAAAAAGAAAAACAAAGAATGTATCACTACTATACTTGCTTTATAAGAAATACTAAATGGAGACCTTCAAGCTGAAAAGAATAGACACTAGATAGTAATTCAAATCCACATGAAAAAAAGAGCACTAGAAGAGTTAATTAGTCAAATAATTATAAAAAAAGTATAGATGTACTTAACAGTAACTTTTTCTATCTGATCTAAAAGACAACTATCAATATCAATAGTTGATAGACTATAAAAAATAAAGATATAATTTGTGTCACAAAAATAGTGGAGGAAATTGAACTATATAGAAGCATGTTTTGTATATATTGAAATTAACTTAATATTAATTTGAACTAAATTATCATGCATTTGGATTTTAATTGCAATTATCACAGCAACCATTAAGAAAATAAAACATGTAATAAAAGAAATGACCAAAAAAATCATAAAGGTACACTGGGAAATATCTACCTAATACAAAAGAAAGCAGTAGTAAAAGAATAGAGGAAGAAAAAATATTTAAAAAATACAGAAAACAGGGACCAGCAGATGGCATAATGGTTATGTCACTGGATTCCCATGTAGTCGACCATGGTTCAAGTCCCTGACCTGACGGCTTGGGACTCACACTGGGTACATATGCATGCATGCCCAAAATCCCAAGAGGAGAATAGAGTAGAAGAGATTGTGGCATGGCCAACCCCCCGGGTGCCAATTTCTTGTTTTCTGTCTCTCTGTCTCACCAGTGAGCACATGAACCCTATGGCAAAAATCTCTCAAAAAAATAATAATACAGAAAACAAGTAGCAAAATGGCAAACATAAATTCAATCTTATCAATAATCACATTAAATATTAATGGATTAGACTACTTAAATCAAAAGGCAAAGATGAGCAGAATTATTAGAAAAAAAAAAACACACACAATTCTACTATATTATCCACAGAAATATACCTCTAGTTCAAAGACAGAAAATTGGTTTAAAATATAAAAATACAAAAAAAAAAAGTCACATAGCAGTAACAAAAAAGAGCCGGAGTGGTTACAACATTATTAGACAAATAGAATTTAAGACAAAAATTGTTACTAGAGACAAAGATATTCTATAATGATAAAAAAAATCAGCCAGTAAGGAAGACACACACACATGCACTTCATGTCTAAAGACCTCCCTGAGTGTGCCAGCCTATAACTTATGATCCAGGACGGGCAGAAGCTAGGAGTGAAATAATGTTATCAAGACCTTATTGAGGGTGCTTTCGCTCTCTGTCTCTCTCATGTTCTTGAAATAAGCACGTTCTTGACTCAGGGTTTCTGCATTTGCTCTTTCCTCTGCCGGGAACACCCTTGCCCCATAGCTTCCTCTTTCAATTCATTCAGGTCTGTGTTTAAACTTCACCTCCTAGAAAGGTTTTTTTTTTTTTTCTGACTATGCTATCTAAAATAGCATCCTACTATTTTTTTATCTTCTTTTCCTGCTTATTTTTCCTATAGCATTTACTACTTGACAGTACACATTTAGCATTTATTGCCTGCCTCTTCCCATGAAAGTTCCATACCTTTTATATTTTGTTGACTGCTTCATTCTTGGTGTGTAAATCAGTATCCAGAACATAGTAAGTGTAAATTTATTTATGAATTAATATTTGGTGACTGAATGAATTAAGAGAATACCAGTCAGGGATAGGAAAAAGAAAACAGCAGAAACATTATTGTAGCCAGCAGCTGGCATGTTGGTTAAGCCACTGGACTCTCACATGGCCAACCATAGTTCAAATCCTGGACTTAGAGACCTGAAAATCATGCCAGGCATGTGCCATGATTACTTACCATATTAGTAAATGTTTCTTAGTTGTACCTATTTGTTATTTAAACTCATCAGAAGCAAAGAAAGTTAACAAGCTATAGTACAAACTTCCATTAAATTCAAGTAGACAATTACTATGCTCTCTTTTGCCACATTGAACAATCATAAACATTTGATAATTTAAAATTTAAATGATTTTTTTTAAAATAGTCAAGGCCAGCAGGTAGCATGGTGGTTAAGTTGCTGAGTTTCCAGATGCCTGACTGTGGTTTTAGTCCCAGACCCGGCAGCTTGAAAATCATACTGGGTGCATGTGTGTGCATGCCCAAAATACCAAGAGGAGAATGGAGAAGGAACCGTAGTATGGCCATTCCCCCAGGGGTGATTTCTCACTTCCCCTCTGTCTGTCTCTCTCTCTCTGGCAAACACATGTGGCCTATGGCAAAAGCCTAAAAAATAAAAAATAAATAAAATTTTAAAATAGTTATCATTTTGGGGCCAGTTGGTGTTGCAATGGCAATATAAGTCCCTGTGAGGCTGGACCCACGTGGAAAGGTCCTAAGTTTATCTCCTGAGGCTCCCTGTACGTAACTGGGCATGTGCACGTACCCATGATCTGGACTGACTTAGGCTAGGGTGGGTTGCCATTTGAAGTCCCTGTTGGGAGTATGTCTCTACGTATCTTTCTTGAAAGAAAAACATTTTTGAAAAGTTTTGAAAGGATAGTTGTTACCTTAAGACCTATAATGAAGTTCATTTCAGCCTGTTTCAAAAATATTTTTTCTCAAATTTAAACTTTTTTTTTTCTGAAGAGGTTTTTGCTATAGAGCATGTGTGCTTGCCAGAAAGACGTAGAGAGACAGAGAGAAAGCAAGAAATCACCCCCCTGGGAGGATGGTCATGCCACAATCCCTGGGCACTCATGCACACGCGCCCAGCGTGAGTTTAAGCCACCAGGTCTGGGACTCGAACCACGGTCGGCTATGTGGGAGTTCAGCGACATAGCCATTACACTGCATGTTATTTGAAAAAGTGCAACATTGCCTTTCTTAAATAATGAGTTGTTATTTTCCCTGGAAAAGTTCCTTTTTCTCACTTCTTAGTGTAACTTACTGATTTTGGACTCTGCATCACTTGTTTCCATGAGATTCTTTGCCTGCCTACTGGAGCAATTGAATGAAGATCTTAGCTCTGATAAAGATAATATCCCTAAGGAATCATCGTACACATTGTTGTTACTATTGTTCTAAAGCAAAGAGGAGGGAGTTGATTTTCCTAAGTTAATGAATACGCTTATTCAAATAAAATGGCAACTGACAGAGAAAAAAATAAGGAAACAAAGTTATCTTTCAGATTTTAGATGAAATATCACCTCTTCCACGAGGGCTTCGGTGAAGCTCTACAAAAATTAACCTCGGTCTCCTGTCTCCCTGAAGCACACAGCCTGTACCTCTATCGAGTTTGTCACATTATGCCTTGTTTTGAGGTTCTCTGTGAAGGTCTATCTCATCTAAAATGTGAGTTCCTTAATGGTATAATTTTTGCTTTGTTAGCATTAGTTTTTGAATGTCCTGCATCTAGGATGATACCTGATACTTCATAGGTGCTAAATAAATATTGGTTGAATTCTCTTTATTGTGCATTACAGAGGATATCAGATCTGCCCACTTTGTTTTAGACATTGTCTTTTCTCCCCCCCTTCACACCTTATTGCTCATTTACTTTTCTACATAAACTATATATGTGAAAAAATTTATCTTTCACACTGAAATTTTTCATATATGGGTTTCCTTCTATCTCTGAAAGCTCTTGTTCTGTGATACTTTTCTTCACCGAACACGGTTTTCCCACACTCCCTTCTCCATCCCTGAATTACTTTTACCTTTGTAGACTTCAGCAAGCAGTTAAGCAGGAGAGAGAAAAGGAGCTTTGTCTCCCTACATTCCCCCAACTCCTTCCTCTGTGTTCCATCGATCCAAAACACTAGACTTGTCTTGGCAAGAACTGCCTGGTCAGAAATGTAACAGCTTCTCTGCCCGGAATTGTAAGCCTCATCGCAGAGCAAGTCTCTTCTTATCCCCACTGTTATCCAAACATGGCCTTAGCTACAAGGACATATAATTCTTCTATTTAAAAAACTCATGATAAAATGGGGAGGGGCATAGCTTAGTGGCTAAGAATGCCAGATCCCACATGGCAAACTGCGGGCTTAAAAACACACCAGGCACATATGCTTAGGTGCCCAAAATCCTGACAGAATGTAGAAACAGAGAAGAGACTGCAGTGTGACCATACCTCATGGAGGGATTCTCTCTCTTTCTCTCTCTCTCTCAAATGCAATTATAAAAGAAAAAGATAAAATGGGAACCCATAAGAAGAGACACCCCAAGTCATCCTTCATAGGCCAGGGACCCGCTCTGCCTTTGTTAGCAAAGGACCCATGACAAGGGTCAAAGAAAATGCCTCTCTCTAGCCCTAGTTTTGTGTCTGTGGCCCGTTTACCTTTTACTAGTGCTGCTGCAGCCACAGCGGACTCTTGGTGTTCTAGCTTCCCGGGCACCTACCAGATGCAGCTGCCAGGCTGAAAGGGAAGAAGAATTGATTTTAGTTTCCAACTTGAGACTGTCCGCACTGCTCTGACCTTGAACAGGGCTATTTTATTTTTCTTGCCAATCCTCAGGCTACAGTCAGTTTGCTCTCAGCACTGTTTTGATGCATTTCCCCAGAATTTTTTCCTGTACTTCTCTGTGGCCTCTCATCTTGCCTGGCCTTGTGCCCTGACCCTCTCCAAACCCAGCAGGGCCTCCACGCCAACCAGGATAATGATGGGCACTAAGAGGGAGTTGCGGCACTGGCTCCTGGCAGGCTGACAGACACCAGGGAGGGCCAGAGACAGGAAGAGAACTAGGTCTGCCTGGTCCATCCCTCCTAGCCCAAGAATCACTTTGACTCTTGTAAATGAAGACAGACTGGTCCTAATATTGAGGTGGTGAAACTGGAGGACATGTGCCTATTTTTGCCTCTTTTTTATTTATAAGATGAAAGCAACACAAAGAAAGCACAAATATTTACACACTGAGAAAGATATTCAATGTCAAAGCAGTGGTAAAAAGCTCCTTGGAAGAAAGCAGTCATTTCTTCAGGCTAGTATCATTAAAGATTTGAGAAAGTAGTGCAGTAGAACTCAAATTTGATCAGGCTTGTCAACAATAAGATCCAAACTAGATTATATAGCTCTGTAGTTAAGCAATTATACTTCTCTTCCCAGTGAGTCTATCTTTATTGTCAGAAGTCAGGCTTACCTAGAAAGTACTGATTCTTGCACAGTACTGCTATTCTAGAGTCTTCTATTCATGACATAGTCCATTCCTTTCTACCTGGACCATATCCCAGCAAAAGGTGGTTGTACAACTATCTCTGAAGCAAAGATTATCCTTACTTCTGGGAAGCAAAATGAAGATCTTTCATTTCTTCTGCAGGCAGGAAGTCCAAAAAGGAGAGACATGAGAGCTGCTCCTATTTCCTTAGCTTGCTTTATCTCTCTAAACCTCAATTTCTTCCCCTACAAAAGAAATAGACTAAGTCTTTTCTTTCAGATTCAGCCGCAGTAAACCACTCTTAGATGCAGTAAATGCATCATACTCCAAAGGCCAGAGGAAAATGATTGACTTTCAGATGCCTTGGGTTTTCTTGGAAGCATGAATGAAAACTCTTTACAGAAGACCCTGTTATATAGGCTTGGACATGGAGGGGAGGGAGCTGTTATTAAAGAAAGTGCTCCAGAGTCTTAGACATTGACTCCTCTGGAGAAGCTTAAGAGTTTACAGAGACCAGCAAGAATCATGTTTAGGGATCATTCCTGCCCTCCACTACCCATCCAGTTTACCACACATGGAACAAGTTTGGTTATGTGGCAGCCACTATTACAAATACAAAAATGGATCAGGTAAGGTTCTTCTCCAAATCAAACTCACAATATTTGGTAGGAGTCAGAATCTAGAAAGGCTTAAAAAGCCAGGGGTTGTAGCTGAAGAGTCATTGTGATCTTCTTATCTAACTATTTAGAAAAGACATTTAATAGATGTTCAGTAGATCTTTGAAATAAGACCAACAATGTCCCAGCCTGTGATATGCCCAGAGCCCTGAGAAGAGGGAGAAATGGAAGAGGAAAAAATGTGGTGTGACCATACCCTGGGGTGGATGCCTTCTTACATTTCCTCTCTCTCTCTCTGGCTCTCTCCAGTGAGTGCACATGCCCTCTGGCAAAATTAGAAAGAAATCAGACCAACCTGATTCAAATTTAGGCTACTTAAGCTCTCTCACTTGGTTTCCCCATCTTTAAAATGGCACAATAATATTATCTCTTGAATAGAATCTACTAGCAAAATAATGTATATAAAATTCATCCCTTTTCTTCCACAAATATTTTTTGAGGGCTTCTGTGCATCAAGCATTTTGGAACACAAGTAAGGATTCAATTTTAAGTGTAGATGTGGCCTCTCCTCATGGGTTTTACCATGTAGTGTCAACATTAATTAGATATTACACATATAAATGTGTACATTTAAATGGCAATATGTGCTATGTGTCATTTGGGTCTTCCAGAATGTGGAGGCAGAGACAGAGTTAGAAGCATAAGAAATTTATTGGGAGGTGTGAAAGTTCTTCAGAATAAAAATGGAATCATTTGTATCAACCCTGACTAAATCCAATGAGGAAGGCCATGGCGGTGTTTTCTCATGAGCATGCCTTATAACAAAAACTTATCTAAAGAACTCTGCCAAAACCACAACCTTGTTCAAAAACCACTGCAACCTGATGTAAGAACTACTTCTGCATAAACATCTGCCCAGAAACTGCTCATCCAATTGGTTACAACAGATACCAACAATGATACGAATAACAAAGGGTGCCATCAGTTCCCCCTTGTTACTAAACCCAAACAATGATGTAACCCTTCATGCCCTCCACATATGTTCACTGTGGGTTTTTGCCTATAAAAACTGTCCAAGGATTTAAGACTTCAGGGTTAATTATAAGATCTTAGCACGTTCAGGGCTACCTGAAATGTGTTCATCTAGACTGCAAGCCAGCTCAGTCCTCATGTTTATGCCCAAACAAGGTCCTTTTTGCTCTACATGCTTCATCTCAGTTTATTTTATTTTTTAGATTGACAAGATAATGTCTGAGAAAAGTCAAGGGTGGAGGAAGAAGGATTGAGTAGGAAGGGTCTTAGACCACAATACTCTTGTCTTTTCAAAAGCTTGGCCAAGTCAAAGAGACTTGAGAACAAATACTGCCCAGTAGGCAGAAAGAGCCAGCTATTAGCATCCCGTCCTTGACTGAGTCATTAGACTGGGGTTGCCCCAGAGGAGTACAGCTGTGGCTAGAAGGCTGAGGCAGATCCTCATGGCACTAGCAGCTGGAGACAGCCACTTGACAGCATTCTTTGTAACTGTTTGGCAAGGTCTGCAGGGAGAGCTACTCAGTGTACCACCATGGCTGACTGTGACATAAAGAAAAACCACAGGAGAGGTTAATGGCTTTCCTGACAAAGAGTCATTTAAGTAGAGATGTGGAATAAGACCAAGAGGTGTAGGCAGAAGCTGTCCAGCATGAAAAAGAACATGAGTAAAGCACTGAGCCAGGATGGGGCAGGGCATGCATTAAGAAACCAGGAAAAACAAACAAAAAAAAAAACACTTGATGCTAAACAGGTTGGCACCAGATATAGCAAGGCCTTATAGGCAAAGTTAAGTACTCTCATCTTTCTCTTAAGAACAAAGGGAAACTGGTGAAGATTTTAAGATGGATGTGGAGGAGTCACTAACAGGATCATATCATATTTGCATTTTAAAAACTTTACTGTGTAGGATAGCATGATGGTTACATCATTGGACTCTCACATAGTCAACCACAGTTTGAATGTCAGACCCAGTGGCTTAAAACTCACGCTGGGTGCCTATGTGCGTGTGCCCAAAATTCCAAGAGGAGAATGAAGAAGGGATTGTGATGTGGCCATCCCTCTTCGGTGGTGATTTCTCACTTTCTGTTTCTCTGTCTCTGTCTCTCCAGTGAGTGCATGCACCCTATAGCAAAAATCTCTCTTAAAAAAAAGAAAGAAGAAAGAAAGAAAGAAAGAGAAAGAAAGAAAGAAAGAAAGAAAGAAAGAAAGAAAGAAAGAAAGAAAGAAAGAAAGAAAGAAAGAAAGAAAGAAAGAAAGAAAGAGAAGAAAAAAATACTGTGGCTGCTGAGTTGAAGAGAGAATTAGCAGAACAACAAGGGAAAATACAAGACAACCATTTAGGAGGTTTTTGCACATAGTAAACCTTCTAAAAATAAGACCAGCATCATCGTTAATAGTTATAAGGCTGAATTACATAATTTTACTCTTGTTTCCTGCATTACTTCTAGATATTTTTGCATTTGCTTTAATTTCTCTACCACTTAACCCCTCGTCTTTATCCATCATAAACTATACTGTTCAATAACCTTATACTTCACTGCTGTTTCAGACATTATGCTTCATTTTAACAAAAGAAAATCTCATTGTTCTGAACATGATTTATACATTTCCGCTACAAACCACAGTTCCTGTCCATCTGAATGTCTTTCCCCACTCTCCGTCTAGAATTCTCTTCCCAAATTTTGCTGAAATCTTCCTGCCTACTTTAGCCTGATACTTCATTCATTTATTTCATCATCCTCTAGAACTAACTCTATAAAGCTATTATTTGTATTGGAATATGTGTTTATGTTCTTTTCATGTCATCTTCATTTCTTTTGAATTCTTAGAAATCAGGAATTTTAGGAAGTCATAGGACAGTAAAATACAGCAGTAAAAGGTATCACTTTGTGAGGCTGACCCACATGGGAAGGTTCTGGGTTCTTATCTGGAGTCCCCTTGAGCGTGTTGGGCATGCATATCCCATGATCTGGGTCTGGCTGAGGCGGGGGATGGATCCCAGCATCCACACTCTGTTGAGGGTCCTGTGTATCCATCTGTCTGTCTCTCTCTGTCTTCTCTCTTGCTCGTGGAAGAAACTTTTTAAAAAATGTAAATGAAAATGTAAAGGATAGCTTGTATTTTCAAAAATCCTAACATTTCTTTTTTAAAAAAGAAAATAGTTGAAAATGCTCAAACAATGTAGATTGTCTCAGAGAACAGGAAAAAATGGGAAATAAAAGCTGCTAGAAAAGTGAAAATAAGTGTAATGTGCTAGGGGAGGGGAAAATAGTGAATAATAATAGGAACTAAAATGTATTGTGTTCTTCCCTTTTACTACTCCCTTTTTTTAAAAGTTTTGCTCTAGACTACATATATTCACCAGAGAGAGATGAGTGTGGTGCGGGGAGTGGGAGGAGAAATCACTCTCCGGAAGGGATGGCCAGGCTGCAATACCTTCTACTCCATTCTTCTCTCAGGATCCTGGGTATGCACGCGCACACACACACACACACACACACACACTTGACTTTTTTTTGTTATCACGTCCGAATATCACACTGTACAGTCGGCCATGTGTGACCCTGCTGCTTTAACAATCTTGCCACCAGCTGGCCCACTAGTCAGTATTTTTTAAAATTTATATATATATTACCTCATTTCATTTTTACCACTCTATAAAATATGATTCTTACCTTTATTTTCTAATGTTTCTAATTAGTATCACCCAGATTCCTGAACTCTAAGGAGAAAGAACACTTTCTTGGGCAGCTAATGATTGAGTCTTACTTGTGCCATAGGCTGAGGACAGGGGAGGGTCATTGGAAAACCTCATGGGAGAAAAATGGCTTCCAGAAATGAAATGGACTTCCGGAGGAAAAGATTGGGTAGTGGAAAGAAGAGGGAGGAGATGCAGGCAAGGAAATAGGTTGTATTATTATAGGCGAGTCTACAAGATGTTTTGAGGAAATGTTGCATATTCCTTCTCTCTCTCCTTAAGAAACTTTAGTAAATACATACATTGCTCTTTTTTTGTGTCAGGCTTTCTTTAGTCTCCAGTAATGTGACTGATCTGGCCTTGAACTAAGGACTGGATAGCCCTACTCATTCAAATTTACCCAGAGATAAGATCTCCCAGGATTTGGAGTAACATAGATTATAAGAATTACCTTTAAACAAAGAGAAAGCTATTTATTTGGATCTGGAAGATAACACGAGGGAAGAGAATGGGAAGAGTTTTCTTTTCATTACATGGAAGGGAGACTTTGAAATTGCAGACTCATGCAGAATGATACCAGTGCTCTTTGCTGAAAATGGAACCAGGGAGTTGGACCAGAAACTTTAGAATACCCAAGTTTACCAAAGAAATTCAAAGGCTGAAGTTTAGGGAGACCAAAGCCACATTGAGGCCACATCAAAGGGGAAAAACATGAATTTCCACTAAATTTGGGCTAGATTTCCACTGTCTTATTTTATTTCCATAACATTTTTCTCATTGACTTCTCCACAAACCCAGAAAACAGATATTATCTCCTTATATTCAGGTTGTACAAGAAGGAGCAAGGCTTTGCTCAAGAAGGAGCCATTATCTCAAAATAATTGTAATTATTGTGATAGTGCAGGAAGAGAAGCTCCATTTCTTCTGCAGAATCCAAAGCCTCATTTGCATTTGAAAAACAGTCTCATTAGCCATATATTAGATTATAAGATGTTTTCCAGGAAAATATTTCAAAAGAACCAGAGCAATCTCTTGCATGTGCATGCATCTACAAGCATGCACACACACACGCACACACACGCACACACACGCACACACACACACACACACGCTTAATTTTCCTACATATACATCTTTATTAAAAAGCACCAAGAAGGTAAGATAAATTGACCACAGGATGTTTCTAAATTTAAAGAGGGAAAGATCTGTGGAAACTTAAAAAGAAAAGAATTGGAGATTGGAGAAAAATACATTAAGGAAAACTGTATAACAAGGTTAAAAGAACTGGAATTAATGCTATTTAAAAATAATTCAGTCAAAAATCTTGCTAATGGGAATTGGTCCCTTTCTTTGACATAGGTGATTATAAAAGTAATTTTCTTTTTCAGGGGTTTTAATTAAGTAGTTACAACTAGATGCACAGGGTGATTTCTTTCTGGTGTTAGAATTGTAATCAGCATGTTCAATTCAAAATAGGTAAATCCAAAGGTGTCTTTTTTTTTTATTTTCTTTTTTTGGAGAGGTTTTTGCTGCAGGGCACATGCACTCACCAGACAGACAGAGAGAGACGGAAAGACAGAAAGCAAGAAATCACCCCCCAGGGGGGATGGCCATGCTGTAATCCCTTCTCCTCTATTCTCCTCTTGGGATCTTGGGCACGCACGCACACGCGCCCAGCGTGAGTTCAAGCCACCGGGTCGGGGACCCAAACCACCATGGTCGACAACATGGGAGTCGGGTGACATATCCATTATGCTAACTGCTGGTCCCCCAAAGATGTTCTATGTAACTACTAAAATTACGCCCAAAAGGTTTCAAAGTTTTCATGTTCCTCTTTTAAGTTGTTTACTCGTGGTGAGAACTCTTCACATTAGGCTTCTTGCCTACTGTTATTCCTCCTTGCCCTTACATCCCCAAATAGTTCATAGTTTTATCTCTTGCTTCAACAATTATGGAAAATAAAACTCTTTAGATTGCAAGCAATTTTAATGATCAACTCTTCCTATTCCCTCATTTTATAGGAGAAAAAAAAAGACCTAATAGGTTCATTTTCTCAGGATTACGGGGCTGGTTAAGGGCAAGAGCAGTGCAAGTCCCAGAACACAAGTCCTTCTGCCACAGGTTTCCTACTGTGCAAACTACTTCAACAACTTTCAGGGAGTAGCTTTCTCATCTTCTAATTTTCCCTCCTGGGAGCCTTTGCTAGCTCATTACGGCTCCCCAATGACATGAAGATCAATATTACATGCACACAATATGTTTATACAAGTGCAATCTCACATGCCCTCATTTGTTTCCTAAACACATTCAGTGGCCTTTTGGCCTAGTTTGCACATTGGGCATATGTCTTACTTTAAGTAGGCTGGCCCAAATGCCTTCTCTCCACAAGGAATCTTAAAACAGGAAAAAGAAACTCAATCGGAATTCATCTATTTTTTTAAAAGAAAAATTAAAATAATATAAATGCATAACAGAGACCTAGAAAAATCATAATCCCATCACCTTGCCTAACATTGTAATCATGGTACACATTCTCTAGGTTGTTCTCATAGGCATCCCTTTTTAGTATGTTGTTGCCTTTTCTTAACCCAACTTAACTTAAATCCTATTTTGGAACAAGCTGTCTATAAACTGCCTTGCCTTTCCTTGGAGTCAATGAAAGGACATCCCAAGAATACCAATACATCTAGTGCCTTACCCGACACATAATTGGGAGTTGGAAATAATTTTTTTCATACACTCTGTCTTTGGGAGGTTGTGACAGAGACTGTTAATTGCCTACTTAATATCGCTAATTTCTTTCTGTCTTACTAAGAGAGCTCCGATTTTATTTAAAGCAACTCAGTGCAAAGCAGAAAGACTATTTCCATAGGCTCTTTTTTTTTTTTTTTTTAGCTAAGATTGGTCATATCAAACAGATTGGTGAAAAGATGTAAGCAAAATCACGGAGTGAAGAATTACAGGGGATGCTCTTTAAAAAGGATTGGTTGACTCAGTTGACGAGAATATGTTTGTTCTCATTCCTTCTTCTTTCTACCTCTATGGTAGATGCAATGGTTGGGCTATACCAACTAATTGTGACCACAAGGCAGTCTTTAAGGTAGAAACTGCACTCTAAGGATGCTTGCATACTGAATGAGTAAAGCTAGGGCATCTATGACAGTGTAGTGTTGCTACACCAACTTTGGACTAACAACGTCTCGATTTTAGAAAAAAAGTACATTTCTCTCTTACTTGAGACATGTTTTTATAATATATTTTTTTTAACTAGAAGCAAAAAATTACCAGTTGGTACAAGAGCCAAATGACCCTGAGATCCTTTCAGAGAGAGCATCCCTTGAACACCTTCTTTGGATGCTCTAAATCTTCCTCTAGCTCTAGAACTCTTGATCACTTGATCAGACCACTCTGCACACTCCAACCTCCCACATAAAGATTTGGCAAACCAGAACCTCAGCCCTTGGACTCTTTGGGATTGGCTCTCTGGACTCCTTGCGCTGGGTTATTTTTCACTTATTCTGTCTCTATTTTCATTTGCATTCCTGGAAAGGTCCTGGCTTTGCCTGAGAAACTACTGCTTCTTCTAAATCTTCCCTCCTACGCCCCCACCCCTGTCCTCATCCAGTTTAGTTATACATCCTGGTCAGCTTACCGAACACTTAACCAAAATTTTACATGTAGTATCTCTTCATAGAACATTCTCTAAGATCTTCTAAAAGGGATTTCAATCTCAAATTTGTAGATATATTTTCTGTCTTCATAATAGTCTCTATCAATATGAATGACTAGTTTTCCTTAATTCCAGCAAGGGGCAATTATGGCTGATTAGAACCAGCCTAAAACCTATCCATACATGACTAATGAAGTTTCCAGTCCTACATGAAAGTGGAGAGTCACTAATCCATTTTGTTTCTTATGCCTTTTAATCTTTGAATCAAGATATGATTCTGGCAGAACATAGAATCTTCTATCTTTAGGGCCCAGATTAATTTAATGAATAAGTGATCATTTTCATAGCATTATGAAATATTTAACTTGGGATAAAAATAAGCAAAAAAAATTGTTAAATAACAATATTGATACCCGGATTTTAATGGTAAGTAAAATTCTTCCCTAGGCTGTCACTCAGCCACATTAGCTTATAATTAACAAATTAATTTGGTCAGGTATTATTCTCTTTAGAGTCTATTGGTTATTTTGTTTTTGTTTTCAATTTTCCCCATTGAGTATGACGCTAACTGTGACTTTGTCATACATGGTCTACACTGTGTTGCCCTAGCACATAGAAGCAATCTCTCTGGTTAAGAATCCCTATTAATAAGATGTCCATAGGACTGTTGACTAATGTGAATTAAATTGGCTCACACGTACTCTCACTTATGTAAGAGCCTGAACTG
>NW_006159660.1:3702764-3708707 GCF_000334495.1 Tupaia belangeri chinensis
GGAAAGATGGATGAGACCACCGTGGCTGTCCCTGGGAGGAATGGAACAAAGAAGAACTTGGAAGAGCAAGGAGGCAAGGTTAAGGACTCTGAACACAAAGGTCTCAGGCTCAGTTCTCAGACTTGCCATTACTCTTGACAAATTGGGAAGTGGTGTAAAAGACATCACAAAGGTAGTCTATTCCATCCGAAGTAATTCTAAGACTCAGAGCCCTCAGTGGCTTCCTTCTCTATCTTCAGGGACTGCTCAGGAGATCTAATCCATGAATTAAATAATTCCTTTCTTTGGGAATCTCATATACCTTTTCCTTTTATTATACAGAGCAGTTTTATACTCATATACCCCTGTTTCCACCTCTAGATTTTATCCCCATTGCCCAAGATGACTTGGACAACAAAAAGTATTCTAGCTACCAGGACCTCCTCTCAGAATTATAAACAATAACAAAACGTTACTTTCTTTTACACATAGAAAAATGACAAAATAAAAATTGCTCAAAAAGCAGTTCATGTGGGAAACTACGGGTTATTTAGTTTTCTTTCTATTTTTAGTCTTCCCATATTTCACTTTATTATAATACATACAAATGAGCACTAACGTTTCCTGAGCATTGACTGGACCATTCTGCTAAGAACATCACATATTCTATCTCTTAATCCTCTTTATGAGTCTGTGAATTTACATATATGAAAATTTTAAAAATTAAATAATTTATAAGGGAGTAGTCTGCATCTGAGTCCAGGTCTGACATTAAAGTCAGGACTCTTAACTACATTTATTTTTATAATGGCAAAAGTACACATTTCTTAGCTCCTTTCACTACTAGGCTACAGGGCTAGACCCATCTTTTTTTTTTTTTCATGAAGCAATTTTAATTACAGTTGTTATTATTAAAATTATTATCCAAGTTCCTTCCTTTTTTAAAAAAATGTTTTGTTGTTGTGATTGCTAGAGGCTATATGCAGTCACCAGAGAAAGAATCCCCAACAGGATGTGGTCATACTATAATCCTTTTACTTCCATTTCTCCATCCTGTCAGTTGGGCACATGCACATGCACCTGACATGTGTTTTTTTTCAAGCTGCCAGGCCCCAACCACCCGTTTTCTATGTGGGATCAAGCTCCCAATGTACAGTGCTTAATCACTGCACTAGGGGACCAGCCCTGTTCATCATCTTTTTTTTTTTCTCCTGCTTTTTTTTTATTTTATTTTTTATTAAATTATATTACCAAACACTCATTTCCCTGAGCATCATCACAACACACTAAGTGTAGTTTCCCATCTAGGATAAACTGCATAGTGTCTTAATCAAGCATGTTATCACCAATACTATTCCATTTCTACTTTCATACATATGTATACATATATATATGTTTTTTATCCATGTTTGACCCTCAGCCTTTTCCCCCTCTCCTGTTTACACTATCTCTGCTATAAACAGTTGTCTTCCAAAGGGGGTCATTGAAAATGTGATACCTGCGAGAAAAGGGAGAGGAGCCACGAGTCCAAAGATTTTAACAATAGGGAAAATAGATTCCATTCAAGGTTGGATCAAGTGTGGGTCTCGTCCAGTTCCACAATTGTAGGTGAGTCTCCATGGAATACAGTTTCAGGAAAGCGGTTCTGGTAAGCAGAGTTGACCATCAGTTGATGCGGCACAGCAGCCATCTTGTGATTAGCGGGAATGGTGTTGTGGGGATCTGCAGCGTGACTTATCCTTGAGTATCTGGCTTCCCTAAGAATGGTAGGGTAGTTCCTGTTCTTCCCTGAGGTAATACAGGGCTGGTAACCGTTATCTTCTCACTGTCCATAGGTAGATAAAATCCTTCTATACAGTATATATTTCTCAATTGGTTTAAGACAGCTAAAGATTTTTTCTGTTGCTTATAGTTGTAAGTTCTTAATCCTTCTTTTCGGTTTCAGCTTGCTGGACCAGAGGCCACTCGACCGCCCCGGAGGGAGGGGGGGGGGGGGGCGTGGCTGCCCCTGCCGCCGCCTTGGCGCAGGGCCGTGGGGGACGCGCTGAGCCCGGGAGGGCCCGCGCAGATCCCCCCCTGTTCATCATCTTAAAAGCAGGAGAAAAAAAGTGTCTATGAATCACCAAATAAAATTCAAAGAAATAAGAGTACAATGTATGGAATAATAAAAATATTTCTAAAGCAGAAATAATAATTGTCTAATAATGCTCAAAAAGTAGGTACTGAAAAAGAAGGTTAAGTCCTTCTGTTATTGGGCAAATGGACGAGCTCAAGAGCTTGAGTTTCACCATGGAGAGAATTCCTAAGATAGTGGCTTGGTTATAGGGCCAGGTATTCCAAAGTGCTGACTCCTTCTCACAAAGTCATGGGCTGCGAATCCTCAGGCTTTGCTCTAAATGCAGGCAATACTGGTGGCTCCCAACTCAGGGTCTAAGAATACACATGAAAGAGCAGGCAAAATTAGAGAGATGAATCCAGTCAGGGCAAAACAAAGACAGTGGTGCCTCATTGGGTCTAGGAAATAGAAATCAAACAAACAACACTTATGCACCCCTCACCTCATCTCTCCCTAGTGTAAAAGTCTTCTCTGAGCCACAACCATAGTACTCCCAGCTGCTAGAAGCTCTCTCTTCAGGACAATGTTTCAGCTGTTGAAAAGCTCTCATGATGAACTGAAATCTGTCTTCTTTAACTTCTACTTTTTAGTCTAGCTTTATATCTGCACAGGGCAGAATGATTTATTCTGCCTATCACACAAGAGCCTTTTAAATGTTTTCAGACCATGATCTGGTATTCTTTTGGTTGCCTATTTTGCTTTCTTCTTCAGGCTAAACATGACTATTTTTGTCAACTATTTCTAATTTCCTGACCCTCACCATCCTATTAGCTTTATCTAGTTTGTCAACATCCCCCAAGAATTGTGGTAACTACCACGGAAACCAGTACTTCAGTGTGGTCCGACCACAACCCACTGCAGTAGGACCAGGGCTGCCTGTAATCGCCGTCTCACTTCCCTTTGTGCAATCAACAACTGGGTTGGGATTCTTCAGCAGACACATAATGTTAGCAAATATTCAACTTGTGGGTAATTAAATTTCCCAGTCCTTTCAGATGATTAAATGCTATCTAGCTAATCACCTCCATCCTGAATTTATGTGACTGGTTTCCTTTTTACCCTAAATACAGAATTTTACAATTATTTTTGATACATTTCATTGTGTTGAGTTAGACAAGACACTCTAAACTGTCTAGACAATTTTGAATTCTGATTTAGCTCTGTAGTGGCAGAGCAATTTTACATTTTCTAGCTTTGTGTCACACGTAGGTTGAGCAAAAATGCCACTTAACCTATTGATGCATTGCAAAAGTAAAGCAAACTTTTCTGACATTATTGAAAGTGTAGGCTTGAGTACATGATGCAGAATGACTTCTAAATTAGCTAGAGCAATTTATAGACAGCCTCTTTCAATTCTCTCCAACCCACTTGCATGACATGCAATACAAAGCACATAATAATTAAATTTCCCAGTCCTTTCAGATGATTAAATGCTATCTAGCTAATCACCTCCATCCTGAATTTATGTGACTGGTTTCCTTTTTACCCTAAATACAGAATTTTACAATTATTTTTGATACATT
Organism: Tupaia belangeri chinensis; assembly: GCF_000334495.1. NCBI lineage: Eukaryota > Metazoa > Chordata > Mammalia > Scandentia > Tupaiidae > Tupaia > Tupaia belangeri. The sequence goes on from NW_006159660.1 coordinate 3,706,383, forward strand.
TCATTGTGTTGAGTTAGACAAGACACTCTAAACTGTCTAGACAATTTTGAATTCTGATTTAGCTCTGTAGTGGCAGAGCAATTTTACATTTTCTAGCTTTGTGTCACACGTAGGTTGAGCAAAAATGCCACTTAACCTATTGATGCATTGCAAAAGTAAAGCAAACTTTTCTGACATTATTGAAAGTGTAGGCTTGAGTACATGATGCAGAATGACTTCTAAATTAGCTAGAGCAATTTATAGACAGCCTCTTTCAATTCTCTCCAACCCACTTGCATGACATGCAATACAAAGCACATAAAGGAAAAAAAAAAAAAAAAGGCCTATTTAATGTGGGTAGCGAGGAAAAAAGGGAAAGGAGTTGTGACACTCCCTGCACCTCCCTCTCTATTCCCATATCTATTTCATTGCTGGTCCCAGCATTGGGCAGTCTGTGGTTTGGTCTAAGTCTTATCCCTTGGGAATGGATATGGCTGATGACATGTTTATAGCTCCTCCTAGATCATAACTCAGAATAACCACCCAACTTACCCACTCAAGGGGATCAGAGGCAATAGCCCGGTATTATGACATCATTTGAACAGGATAAATGCCAAATGCAGTCATCTCAGTCTGTACAAGACTCAGACCTTTAATAGTTCTCAACCTCCCTGCCAGAAACCATCCCTTCCATTCACCTCCACAAAATCAGTCCTACCCAGAAAAGGAGTTCTTGTCCTCACTGATTTATTTCAACCTACTTAGACCTGATCAGAATAACTAGGGCTCAATTTTTATGACCTTAATGTTAGGAAAATAAACTTAACTAATAATCACAAGGGGAAAAAATTATAATTTTATAACCAGGACCTGCTAACTAGTATCATGTTTTCTATGATACAATTGAAACAAAACTCTACTCCCTGAACTTGAGTATATTCAATATGACTTGCTTTTTTGTCGTGTGTGTGCTGTTTTGGGGTGTGTGTGTGTGTGTGCACGTGCACACGTGCATACTTGTGTGTCTTCCATTTGGGGGAGATGCTGGAAAATAAACTCGGTATGATTTTATAGTTGTCATATCCAAAAGAGAATATCATAACAATAGTCTCTAGGAAATTCCTTTGCTTGGGCTGCCCTGTGCTCTCCTTTTTCCTCATGTTTCAAGATCAGATCATCTTAAATTAAACTGTAATAAAGTCCTATATACATCTCTCTTCAGGGTGGGAGCCAGAAACCAAGAGAGGAGAGGATGGGTTCTAGAATTGGGCCCAAATTTCAGTAGTGGCTTCTCCTGTGATCTTGGGCAAATGACTGACCTCTTTAGTCCTCAAGGTGAATAAATGATGTTGTTAAAAGAATTAATCAAAATAAATTATAAAAACTAGTTGGTACAGTTCCTGTATATTGTACATATACATTAGTCAGTAAATATTTGTTATTATTAAGCAGTCTCTGAGTCTCTATGTTCAGCTTTCTTTTTCTAGTATTAAATTCTATGTTGGATTGAAAACATTTGAGAAACATGGTAACAACTGTCGACAAGTTCTTATAACCCTAGAGTGTTAGAGATCTTAACCCGTCTCTCCTTTCAGATGAGAAAATTGAAGCTTAGGAAAGAAAAAGGAGTTTCACAAGGTACACAGTAAATAGATGGCAGAGCCAGGGCTATAAGCTAGGTATCCTGACTCCCAACCTTGTCCCCAGTACACCCTTCCCCCATTTTTTTTCCCAAAAATGATCAGAATTAGCTGTATAATACCAATTTAGATGCTTGTGGGGGGGAAGGGGGAAGGTGGATGGGTGTGGGTGTGTGTGTCTGTGTGTGTGTCTGTGTGTATATATAAAGGTTTTTGCCATATGTGCTTGCTAGAGGGAGACAGTGAGAAGGAAAGTGAGAATCACGCCCCGTGGGGGATGGCCATGCTGCAATTCCTTCTCCTCCATTCTTCTCCTGGGATTTTGAGCACATACACACACATGCTCAGCATGAGCCTCAAGCTGCATGATCTAGGACTCGAACCAGGTTTGTCCATGTGAAAGTTCAACACTTTAACCACTACACCACCTGTTGGCCCTAGAAGCTGGTATATTTAACAGGTAGGAATGTGATAGCTATGATTTTGGAGTATACAAAAACTATATATATTTACATATGTGTATGCATTATTCTGCATAGAGAAATATAAAAATTATCTATAAGTACAAATGCATAGCATAATGAAATTCATGTTTAAAACTTCCTGTATAATCCCATTCCCAGTATGGGATTATGGAAAGAACACAGAAATTAGAACTGAGTGAGCTTGAATTCAAATCCCATTTCTTTTTTTTTTTTTTTTTTGG
>NW_006159660.1:3709126-3712062 GCF_000334495.1 Tupaia belangeri chinensis
TGAATTAAAATCCCATTTCTTTTTTTTTTTTTTTTTTTGGAGAGGTTTTTTTCGCTATAGGGTGCATGCGCTCGCCAGACAGACCGAGAGAGAGAGAGAGACAGAAAGCGAGAAATCATCCCCCGGGGGGATGGTCATGCTGCAATCCCATCTCCTCCATTCTCCTCTTGGGATCTTGGGCACGCATGCACATGCGCCTGGCGTGAGATTTAAGCCACCGGGTCCGGGACGCGAACCATGGTCAACTACGTGGGAGTCCAGCGACATAGCCAGTACGCTAACTGCTGGTTCCCCAAATCCCATTTTTACTACTTACAGCTCACATCGATTTTAGCAAGTTTCTTGGCCTCATTAAGCTCATATTTCTTCATCTGGAAATGGAGATATCAAAAAGTTCTTCAAAGGTTGTTATGATGTATGTGACACACAGTGTGAGAACACAGTGCCTGGCACGACGAGATGCCCATCACAAGTTGACCTCCCCTTAGGTAATTCTCCCTTTGCTCTCCTGATTTTGGTACTCTACAGGAAGCAAGGCTCTTTCAGATGCTAGCAATACAAAAACCAGGCTTGAGAAGAAAGACAGCTGTCTGTCTTCATAGTCATGAATGGGATGGAGACATGGTACTTAGAGTTATTTCAAGACCACTTGAAAGCATAAGTTGTTTCTTAGAGGACAGCAGCTCAGGAAGTATGCCTAGACCCAGGGCTACTTACCACAGGGAAATCCTAGACTATTGTCAGGCCTTGGTTTACTGGCTGTCCTTAGAGCTATCTATGCCCCAGGCTTATAAATCTGAATCTTCAAAATCTGCTACCACCTAAAAGCAGCTTTTTCTTTTGGCACTTGGAGTGTCAAGTGCCACAACCCCTTCTTGGTAACCTCCCTTATGCATTAGGTATTTATAAACATTTATAGAAGGGAAGAATAGAGAGAAGGAGGGAAGAAAGGAGGGAGGGAGCTCAAGGATGCAACGGTGATTGGTCTTTGAGAACTAGGAAATAACATTTTGTTCTGAGAGTTAATCTATACAATCAATTCATAATGGATCAGATCAGAATATGCAAAGTCATCTTAAAGTGGCAGTATACATTCTTAGCCAAATAAGACTTGTGCTAGTGGTTCTCTAACTTGGCTAAGGATCAAAGTCACTTGGGGTCTCTGAAAACATTCATATTCCTAGACCCCTGCACAGACTTAATAAATTAGAATTTCAGCAGAGCCAGAAAGTCTTTATTTATTTGTAAGTTGTCTGGGTACTTTAGAGGAAACGAGCCTTACTATGGTCAGCAGACTGGCTTCCGGAATCACAGTTTCACTGCAAGAGGTCTAAAGGGATTGACATATAAAGAGCAGTGTGCTCATCAGAAGAAGATTGGACAGCAAAGAGAACATGGGGAAAGGGCACACTTGGCACACTCTAGCTCACACCAGCCTGGCTCAGGAATGGGGTTCCTGCCAGGGTGCCAGATGAGATCAAGAGCCCAGACGAACAGCATTGGGACTGAACATTTGAATCATCTAACTCCCCTTGTCAAAGTTCCTTGCTCACCGAGCAACCTTCTGGTGATCTCTTTCCCAGTGCAAATGACCTCGAGGGAGAAAAGGGGCAGATCAGGTCAAATGTTTCCCACTGTAAATTAATAAACTGGCATTCTGGTTATATATCAGTCTCTTGTGGTTTAGGATGAGTCAGCATCACCGAGTCTGTTCAGCTCAGAGGCTCTGCCAAGATTGTTTCTGATGCTGTAAAGCTGAGGGCTTGACCACGGACCCCCATGAGTTCATCAGAGTAAATGTGCCCCATTCAGGCCTCAGGAAGTCAGCCAGTTAAACCTCTCTCAGGGAAGGGACATGAGAAGGAACCCGTTTCCCAGGGGAACACACTATGGAAGACCTTCTTGATACTATTAACATGCATGCTTTATTGGACACATGAACCAGGCAGCAGGGATGAGGTTCTTATAGTAAGAACAATCCTCTTAAATGTGTTTTCTGTTCTCAAAGGGCTTTCATATATATTAGCTCACTTGAAACCTGCAACAATCCTGGGAGGTAGGTCTGACATATACTATTATTTCCCTTATTTCTGAGATAAGGAATCTGAGCATGTAGTCACTTACCTAAGATCTAAAGTAAATGGCACAGCTGGGATCAGAATCCAGATCTTCTGACTCTTACACATGATTCTTCTCACTTCTCTCAATAAAAAGACCCTAAACAGAACTCTAACGGTGTAGTAGAAACACGTGAATAAGGCAAAATGGGACTGCATTTCCACATGTGTGTATGGTGAGGGGTTAAAGACACAGATCTGAAAGGACGAAGTGGTGGAAGATAAGAAATCAAATCAAACCAGTGGTAGTAACAAGAAACCACACTTAATTTTATTCACAGTGAAAAGAACTGAGGACTGATGCAATTTAACTGAATAGATTATTGGGCACCTATTGTATGCCAGACCTTGTGTGTTAGGTGCTACCAAGAGGAGCAGAACTGAGAATAGAGCATTCTAAAACATGTATTCAGTGTGGTTAATAGTGACCATGAAATCTTTTTCCTTTTGAATGGTACTGTCAAAGTGCACCTTTAAAGAGAGGTAGAACCTGACAGTGATTAGGACTCTGGCAGCCAAGACCATTTGGAAATTCAGGCTTAATCTCATCAGGGATGGGTTTGTGCAAAATCCTTCTTGAATAAAAAAGGATGTGGCTTCCTCAATCCTTTTCCATCATTGTATTTTTATCTTAGGTCTTAAGTCCTTGGCAACTTCACTAGTGACAGTTCCAAAAACACAACCTTGTTTTATTGTTGTTGTTTGTGTTAATGTGTTTTATGATAGCGTAACAACAAAATCCAGATTCCAAAGGCACAGAAGTGATGAAAGGGGCAGGTCCCTGGATTTCTATTTCTCCTCCTCGAACTCGGGCTTCAG
>NW_006159660.1:3712363-3733425 GCF_000334495.1 Tupaia belangeri chinensis
CAGGATCCATAGCTCGGATGAAGGACTCCAGTTAGACTGCTAACTAGCCCACGGACACTGCCTCTGGCTTGCTTCATTATTTGTGTTTTGCTAACTAGTTGATCTGATTTTCTCTTTAGAAATCTGTACATTCTGGTGCGGGTGTTCTGGAATGGCAAAGAGAGAGAGCTGGCTGCCTGTACCCCACCCGACGGGTTCATGTCTGGCTGGATCAGCCTCCCACCTCTCCAGCTGATTCATTGGGCTCAGTCTATTCAAACAGATGGAACTTCTATTTAGGTATTTTAATAGCATGTATTTAAGATACCCTATTGAGAATCTGATCTGACAGAGGGATGATGAAGTGTTGATGTGCTGAAAAACCAGGCTCTCTAGGCAAATAAACTTTTCCCCCAAACCAGATCATTTGAACCAATTCAACAAATACTTAGCTGAGGACCTACTGTCTACCAATGTGTGCCCAGAATTGAGTTAAGAGAGCCAGAAATAGGCCAGGTAGTGGCGCAACAGTGTCCCTCGTGGACCCACATGGGAAGGTCCTGGGTTTATGTCCAGGACCTCCCTGAGCACACCAGGCATGTGTGTACCTGTGATCTGGGCCAGCTGAGACAGGATGGACTGCAGCATGAGGACCCTGTTGGGGTATCTCTCTCTCTCTTTCTCAAGAACTAAACCTAAAGAGAGAAAGACACGGAAAAAGGGCAGCATGCTTAGCACACAGACCCTCGGAAGCCTCCACTTTCTCTGGGGAGAAATAGTGCAGGGATGGATGTCGGCAATTTTAAAACATCTTTGGCTGTTTACTATATGCAAAGGACTTCAGTAAATAAGCAGCTACGTTAGGGTAGTGGCCATGACACCTGTTTTATATCAAGCCCACATCAAGCAGTTCAAGGGAAAACAGTGCTTTTGTCTCTTGCAATAAGAAAAATGAAATGAAAGATCTACCATTTGTTGAGCACCCCAAGTGCATGTACTGAAAGCTATTCGATGCACCATGTTTCTTCTTGACCTTCACTGTAGCTTTTGTTACTGCCCTAACATTGGGGGATATCCACTCCTCCATTCTGCTCAGCCTATTCCACCCTGATACTTTTTTTTCCTTAGACAAAATCTGAACTTCTTCAAAAATCACTTGCTTCCACCCTTCAGGCAGTAATATCTTTTTCCTTTATAGCCTTTATTATTAGTACTATGTCCTTGGGATCTTCTATTTAGGAACTAACAGCATATACTGCCTTATTCTTGGTAGTGAATGCTTTAGGCTTATAAGACTTGAATATTCAACAATACCATAAGTTTTCAAAGGGTAAAACTCAATTTATATTTGTTCATTAAATATTTGTTTGTTTTTTGTTTTTTGGGTTTTTTTTTTTTTTTTGAGAGGTTTTTTGCTATAGGGCACGTGCGCTCGCCAGGCAGACAGAGACAGAGAGATAGAAAGCGAGAAATCCCCCCCCGGGGGGATGGTCATGCCACCATCCCTTTTCCTCCATTCTCCTTCCGGGAGCTTGGGCATGCACACACACGCGCCCGGCATGTGTTTTAAGCCACCAGGTCCGAGACGCAAACCGCGGTCGACTACATGGGAGTCCAGCGACATAGCCATTACACTAACTGCTGGTTCCCTCATTAAATATTTGTTAAGGACCAGCTAGTGGTATGGTGGCTAAGGTGGCTATATCTCACATGGCTAATTGTGCAGTTCAAGTCCCAGACCCAGCAGCTTGAAAAACTTGCTGGGTGCGTTTACTTGCATGCTCAAAATCCTAAGAGGAGACTAGAAGAGAAGGGATTATATCATGGCCATACCTCCAGGGGGGAGGAGTAATTTCTCATTTTCTCCCTCTCTCTCTCTTCCTTTCTTTCTCTCTTCAGCTAGCATACATGTCCTACACCAAGAACTAAATGTATATACATGTATATGTATATATATTCAGCAAATATAGTGAAAGCTAATACATAAATATATATGGCATGTGTGCTAGCTGGAGAGAGACATATATGTGTATTCGTTCAGCATCTATTTTGCACCATATCACCATTGTGGGGAGCACAAACATAAATGAGAAAAGATTCTAACTCTCAATGAGCTATATATTATGCTACTTTGAAATATAATTGAAATCTTTTTCTGAAAGCACTTAGAATAATGTCAGACACATGTAAGTCTTTATAAATGGAGGCCATTATTATTATTTGAAGCTGAATAGAAGAGTGGGAAACAGAAATAAGAACTGAGAGAATGGCAACTGTGAAGACTTCTTTAAAAATAAATAACAAAAAATGCAACTAAACTGTTTTCAATGTAAAAGACATTTATTGGTTTTTCAAAGTGGAAAAGTCTAGAGGTAGGGTAATAATTGGTTATGATCCAATCAGAACTTTAACTTCATATCTTTGCAATTCTTTTTAAGGTTAGTTATTTCTTCCATGAGAGAGCTAGAGAAAGAGAGAGAGAGAGGCACCCCGATAGAGTCTTCGTGCCACACTACTCCCCTCTCTCAGTCAGCCCGTATCATGGGCATGCACATGTATAAGCCCACTGTGTACAGGGAGGTCTCAGGGTGTGTACCTGGAACCTTCCCATGTGGTTCCAGCATTGTAGAGCATTACATTATTGCTGTACCATTAGCCAGATCCCATTTCTTTGTGATTCTTTTGGTAGTATTTTCTCTCTGTATTGGCTTTATTCTTAGGCTGATAGCAAGATGATTGTTGTAATTCTAGACTTCATATTTGCATACAGTATCCAGAGAAAGGGAGAATTCATCTTTTCTTGTTGCTCTCTGAGAAATGCAGCAACTTCTTTCCTTCAAACTCCAGCAAACCTTCCTTCTCATCTCAGTATACCAACTAAGCCACAAGCTTTTCTCTCAACCAATCCCTAGGTCACGGAATGTCCTGGACTACTTGGCTTAGTCCTGGTTCCTGACCCAAGAGCTGGTAAGAGGATGAGATTACTGTATCATTAGAATGGTCTTCTTATAATGCAGTAACAGCCAATCCCCAAATCACACTGGCTGAACACAGCAAGAATGCTATTTCTTGCTCACTGCATGTTAATATGGGTCGGCAGTGGAAGCTCTACCTTTATAGTCATTCTGGGATCCAGGCTAAGGAAGCTTCTTGACACATGCTTTAGTAATCACTACAGCAGGGAGCAGAGGACCTGGTGAATCATACACTAGCTTTTAAAAACTCTGCCTGGAAGTGCCATGCTATCATTTTTATTCACATTTTATAGGCCAAAGCAAGTCACATGGCCACCCATAACTTCAATGATATGGGAAATGTAGTCTTATCATGCATCCAGGAAAATGACAATACTAGCACATAGCCCCAGTTACTATTATAATTACCCTTCGCTCAATCAGTGCCAACTGTAACTAGAGTTAATTTCTCCTGAAGTACTTGTAATTCTTTGAGAAGGGAATCCCTTAGCAAAAATCAGGTATTATTAAGAAGGGAGCAATAACATTTGTAATATTAGTTGTATGAAAGCGAATGGATGTAAGACATCAAAGAAATAGAGAAAGTACGATTCTGAACAGATTGGGAAGAGTCAAAGAGAACAGAAGCAACCATGTAGGAATGCAGCAGAAAGGTCCTGGTGAAAATAGGCAGCAAGGCCAGTGGTGTATGAGTGAGTATCTCTGAGTATCTTTGCTGCTATACTCCCCAGTCCAGGAGTGGGAGCATGAAAAGTGGATCAGAAAGGTATGTGGAGATGGCAGATGAGTTGAAAGGCTTTGAGGAAAGTTTAGGGTTGTTGAAGTTGGAGGGTAATAGAAGTCAAGGAATTCAAATAGGTAATGGGGCCAAAGTCATAGTACAACTTAGAAAAGTCAAGCTAGGATAAGTCCTTGAGAAGAATCTGGAAGACTTGTGGCAAGTGGTACAGACAGATGAAATGGAGTCCAAATGATGGAAAATGGAGGACTGCCAATCTGGAAAGGAAACTGAAACAAAGAAAAGGCTTCTCTCTCATTGGCCCCATGGGTGTTAGAGAGAGGAGGTCTCTAGGGAAGAAGACAGTGTAAGTTTACATTCGATTCGGGTTTCTACCCAGGGGAGACAACACAGTATAAAAGAAAGAACTCTAGGTCTGTAGTCAGGAAACGTGGGTGGAGGTCTCATTAGTTACTATAAATAGCTTTAGTGGGCAAACCATCATAAACTTTCAGTGCTTGTTTCCTTAGCTAAAGAAAAGAGAAAATAAAGCCTCCCTTATCTTTTTCAGAGCTGTGTGTGAAGATAGAATGAAATAGGAAAATCCCTTGACAGACTAAGAAGTCAGACTGTATGTACAGAATTATAATAGTGATGTGGGTTAGTGAGAAATGTAAAGGTTTAAGATAAAGGCAAGATGATGAATAGGGCCCTTAGGGCAGGACAAAAGCAAAAATGAAGCTGAATAAATAATGAAGCTGAGATATCAGAGGGCTGATAGGCATTGTCTTGATTAAGACTTTCTTTTTTTATTTTTGGAGAGGTTTTTTGCTATAGGGCGCATGCACTCGCCAGAAAGACAGAGACAGACAGAAAGCGAGAAATCACCCCCCCCAGGGGGGATGGCCACACCGCAATCCCTTCTCCAGCATTCTCCTCTCGGGATCTTAGGCATGCATGCACATGCGCCCAGCGTGTTTAAGCCACCAGGTCCTGGACTAGAACCGCAGTCAACTACATGGGAGTTCAGCGACATAGCCATTACATTAACTGCTGGTCCCTTGGTTAAGACTTTCAATTGCAAGGGATAGGAACCCAAGTCAAATTGGTCTAGGAGTGAAATAAGATAGAATGAAATAGAATTCATTGCAAGGGTAAAAATGGCTTCGTGGATAGAGGATTCAGGTGCTCTAGTGTAGTGGTTGTTAATGTCTCCCTCTGCCTCAGGTCTCTGCCTTCCTCTATTTTGGTTTCATTTGAGGCAGGTTGTCCTAAAATGGTGACAAAAATTGTTCCCAGCAACTTCCAGTTAGGTTGCACCAGCTTAGCAACCCTCGCAGAAAGAGTGCCCCTTTCTCATTTCAACAAAAACCATGAGCTAACATTATGCGGCCCAGGTCACACATTCCTCTTTGATGAATCAATCACCATCTGAACAGAGTGGACAGAAAGAGTGGGTGAGAAATGCACGCTGGGGTGCAAGTGAGAACCACCCTGTCCACCACAGGAAGTGAGCTTAAGAGACTCCTCCCAGGAGCCATGATTGTGGAGAAGAGGATGCAGGATGACCGAAGGCAAAACAGTCGAGGGAGGATTCCAAGCAGAGGGAGAGTGTTACTTCTGAGAAAGGCAAGTTTAAAAAGGGGTTTACTAAATGTGCTTTCAGGGATGAGGAGGTGGCATAGTGAGACAGATGCTGAAACAGAAATCTGCAAGTTAAAGGCCAGGACAGCAAGGGCAGACCTAGTGCGTTCTTTCAGAAACAGTCCTTTAGGAGGGAAAAGCAGCCACTGTCACTTACTTTTAGTTAGTTCTGTGCTGGGTAGGTGTTTTTGTTCCTAACTGTTGGTGGCAGTGGGTGGGAGACAGAAAGGCTGCGTCAGTAGGAAGAAACTAGCCCTTAGAGTGATACCGGAGATACAAACATAGAGGCCCATAACATTACGATTTTATAACTTTGTGAGTCTCAGTGGAAAAAAGCAACAAAGAAATGATCATTAAATTTAGTAGAAGTTACAGCCTGTCAAAGGAATGTGCAACGTGACTGACACGGCATGGTAGGTCCTCTCCACCCACGTACTGAATATAAAGACCCTCCCTATTTTGCCTTTTTTCCACCCTCTTTCATACACATTATACCTGCATGCAGGCACATAACGGCAGGGGAGGATTCTCTTGGAACATTGTCAGAATCATTCTTCAGACCTCCCAGGTAGGTCACTACCCTGAAATGAAAAGACGCCAGCCTCCTACTTTTGAAACCAGTGGAATAGGGCTGATTAAAGCTGACTCCATACTGAGCAAATACTGTGAAAAGCAATTTAGTTTTGGATCCATCCTCTGGTTGCTAACAATTGCATCCCCATCACCCCTGATATTGGTACAGTTCCCAGCACGTTCAAACATAAGGGTCTTACCTCTATGCTTAACCAAATGAAGACACTAGCCCCCTTCTGACCCTGGTTTGATGATGTGACAAAGCATTGTAGCACAGGGACCAGCAGCTGGCATAATGGCTATGTTGCTGGGCTCCCATGTAGTCGATTGCAGTCTGAGTCCTGGACCCGGTGGCTTAAACTCACGCCAGGCGCGTGTGCGTGCATACCCAAGATCCCGAGAGGAGAATGGAGGAGAAGGGATTGTGGCATGGCCATTCCCCCAGGGAGTGATTTCTTGCTTTCTGTCTCTCTGTCTCTCTCTGTCTTTCTGGGGAGCACATGTGCCCTATAGCAAAAACCTCTCCAAAAAAAAAAAAAAAAGAATTGCAGCACAGAGATTGTAGTTCCAGATTAGGGCATTGCAAGGCCAGGGTGAGTCCTTATTATGACTTAAAAGGCTGAATCCCAAGCATAGATAAGGACAATTTAGAGAACCTAATTCCTTCAGGAAAAAAAAAAAAATCCCATAACTTCTGAATTCTTATCTAATAATCTAATATACATGCCTCCTATTAATCTGTCCTCTGTAGTTATTGGCAGGAAAGTTTCTCTGGTTACAGACCCTAGAGTTCTGGTATGCTGTTGACTCCCACCTCCAAAACACATACCTTGGTCACTAGGCCCTGTGCACACAGTGTAGGCAGAGGTATTACTTTGAAAAGAAAGATCACATGAACATAGAATTTCCACCTAGAATTGCTAGGTATATACCCCATAAGAAATGAAAATAGGTATTCAAACAAACGCTTGATGCACAAATGTTCATGGCAGCACTATTCACAACAGCCAAAATCTGGCAACAACCTAAACGTCCATCAGCAACTGAACAGATAAATAAATTGTGGCATACACCTATCAGAGAATACTGTCTGGCAAGAAAAAGGGATGAAGAAACACGCTCCAACATGTATAAACCTTAAAATGTATGCTAAATGAAAGAAGCCAGACATAAATTGTCACAAACTAATTCTATTTACGTGAAATATTCAGAATTGGTAAATCATTCATAAAGACAGAAAAATTGGTTATTTCCAAGGGCTAGGAGAAGAAAAGAATGGCAAATGAGTACGAGTTCTTTTTTTGGGGGGTGGGAGGTGTCGTTCTTTTTTTTGTTTGTTTTTACCCCAGAGGGAATGTATACATGTGCAAAAGAGAGAGAGAAAGACAACTCTCCAACAGGGCCTGGTCAAACCATAATAATTTTGCCCTCCAGTTCTTCAACCTATCAGGATCCTGGGCACACATGGTGTGTGGCATGGTTTTCAAGCCACCAGGGCCAGGACGTGAACCGTGGTCAACCATGTGGGATCTTGCTCCCTCTGCACAGTGCTTCACTGCTACGCCACAGGGCCAGTCCTGAGATTTTTGTTTCATGGTTTGTTTGTTTGTTTGTTTGTTTGTTGGGGGGGTGATGAAAGTGTTTTGGAACTGAAAAGAGGTGACAATTATATAATATTGTGAATATATTATCTGCCACTGAATTGTTAACTTTAAAATAATTACTTTCATGCTATGCCAGTTTCACCACAAAAAAAAAGAAAAAGAAAGAAAGAAAGAAAGAAAGAAAGAAAGAAAGAAAGAAAGAAAGAAAGAAAAAGGCAGAGTGATACTGACTCAGCTGACATATACATTTACTCCCTTATACCTACCCATCTTTTTTAAAAAATATGCAGTTTTCCTTCTTTAAGTTTTGTTTTGTCTTGTTTTTATTTCTGGCATGAGCAAAAGAGAGAAAATGCACCCCCAACGGGGTCTCCACATTGCAACCCATCCCCGCCCCCCCAGCCTATAACCACCCCGGGATCATGAGTGTGTCTGGCATATTCAGCGAGGTCTCCAGGCTGGAGCCAGGAACCTTTCTAGTGTGGGCTTGCATCACATTTTACAGTTGCCCCACTGTCTGGTTCCCCCAGCCCTCTTCTTTTTATGTGAAGGTGGCGGCGAATCAGACATTACAAAGCAGCAAGCATTTACCAAGGCAGACTGAATGTAAAGATAAAGAAAATGGATCTTTTTTAAAATTTTAATTTTATTGTAATTTTTTAAATTTGCTATAGGGCACATGTGCTCACCAGAGAGAGAGAGAGCAAAAGTGTGCCTCCAGGTCCAGGAGTTGGACAATGTCAGTCACGTGGGAGTCCAGTGCCCCAACCACCACACCACCTGGTGTCATGAAGGCAATTACAGAACCAACGGTTTTATTGTGGAAAACAAAACTCACATTTGATTGAAAAACAAAAGAAAGAAATAGCACAATTTGTGTGTGTGTTTTTGTTTTGTTTTGTTTTTTTACAAACTTCCTCTTGAAGTAGTGACCTTGGACTAAGTGACCCAATTCACGTGTAAGCCTTGGGTTAAGTGTATTTGTTAGGTGGCTTCATCAGTTAGGTGGCTTCATCAGTTACTGGGAAATGACCCTTTGCTACCCAGGTCAGCACTCTCCAGCAGTCAGCATTCTATACGGTAAGTTCTAGACAGAGAATTAGTACAAAATAACATCACTGACATTAGGAATACAAATAATAACAGAAATGGAAAATAGCACCTTTTTATTTGAGTCTTATGTAAGTTTACTCTCAACCTGAAGAAACTGCCACAGGAGTCTTTATTCACCCAGCAAATACGTATTGATGACTGCTTGTGATGCACCAGGGCTAAGAGCAGAACTGCAGTGAGCACGAGCGGTCTCTGCTCTCCTGGAGCTTACTATCTAATGGGGATGGCCAGAGGTAGACAATAAATATCTGAGCCATTTCACACATAATATAGTAGCGTAATGCATATGGACTGACATCTTGAGCTTCCTGTTCTCTGACGTACTCTTCCTCCATCTCCAGCATGGCTTCATGGAGTGCTCAGTTCCTCAGTTACGCAGAAGTCAGCAGTTTTTTCATTATTGAATCAATGATCCCAGGAGTTAAAGATTTCTCAGTTATCTATCACTGTTTCTGCTAGTTTCCATTCTGTCCTACTTCAACAAAAAAGCAAGAGAATAATACACCCTACCCTAACCATCCACTACCCACCCTGAAAGGGGAAAAGTAAACCAGAAGCAAAATCCATTATTCTTTCCAAGAACAAAGAGCAGATAAACAGAAGTCTATTTTTCTGGTAGAGGGTCGGGGAGGAGATCAGGGTGGGCATAAGCTTTCAGGTAAAAAAATTGTACAAGAAGAAAAATGCAAATAACTACTCTAAGACTTAAGAAAATGCTTTAGAGCAGTGCTGTCCAGTGGAAATAGAAGGTAAGCTACAAAATGTAAGCCATTTCCGCATTTATGAAATGTTCTAATAGCCACATCGAAAGAAGTCAAATGAAATAGGTGTAATGGTTTGTAAGAGTACATTTTCCTCAGGCCCAGCCTGGTAGCACAGTTGGCAGCAGACTGAACTGCAGAGCTGGAAGTCACACGGCTGACTGAAAACAGGCCTAGTATGTGACATGCGCCCAAGATCCTGACTTGCTAGGGGCCAGGAAAGGGGAGTCATGGCACAAGCAGCCCCTATTGAGGGTATTTCTCTCATGCACATGGTCTACCGTGAATAAAATTGCATAAATAGTGTATTTTCTCTCTTCTATCATATCTACAGTATTATCCTTACAGCAGATAATCAATACAGAAATTAATATATCTTCCATTCTTTATTCTCATACCAAGCTGTCAAAATTCAGTGTGTATTCATATATACCTGCAGCACATCTTGAGTTGGACTAGATATTCATCAAGCATGCCATTACCACATGTAGCTAGTGGCTACCTTAGTGGACAGTGTAACTCCAAAGTATCTGCTCAGTTTCCTTTTCCACAAACATTAAAGCTAATGGTTTCCAGAATTGAAGTTTCCAAATGTTTCTCATTGACTGTGTCCTAGAAGTTATATTCCAGTACCACCTACTGATAGTCTTGGAGTCCCAGCTCTAGGTATCATGAACCAAAAGTGAACATAAATAACTGATTAAGAACATAAAGAACTAATTTGCAATTCAGGCAGGAACAAAACGATCAGCCTTAGAGAAAAACAGGTTATTTTCCTAGTGTCGATTAATCTGTCCATCCATCCATTTGATATTTATTGAAAGGTGACTATGTGCCAGAATTAATTCTATATGCTAATTTTCTGCCCTCAAGGAGTTTACAGTCTTTGTGGAGAGGGGTTGATAGAAAAGAAACAAATAAGTTCATTTCAAATAGCTATGTTGTAATGAAGAAAACAGGAAAATATGATATTGAATGAAAGAGATTATTTTAGATAGGGAGGCCAAAGCTGGCTTTGTGAAGTGGCATTTAAGCTGAGAGTGAAATAATAGGGACAGAAGTGGAGAAGACTGCTTTATGCAGAGAACACAGCTAGGTCAGGAAAAAGGTAGAGATATTTGAGAAACAGAATGTCAATATAGTTAAAAAGTAGTTAACAAGAATGGCAGATGTAGGCAGCCAAGGGCCAGACCCCAGAGGGCCTATTGAAAGGTTAATGGAGCCAGACCCATAGTCTAGTGGTTAGGGAAGCCAGATCCCATTTGACCAAGAGCAGTTCAAATCACACCCCCAATGCTTAAGAAACTCATTCGGCACATGTGTATGCATGCCCCAAAATCCCAACAGGATGGAGAATCATGGAGAAGAGACTACAGTGACTGCACCCCACTGGGAGGTGCTTTCCCCATCTCCCTTCCTCTCTAGATGTGTCATTGGCTGTGTCCTAGAAGCTATATTCTAGCACCGCCTGCATGTGTCCTCTGGCCAAAAAAAGAGTAAGGAATTTGAATGTTATTCTAAGAAAAGTCAGAGAAGAGTTTTAAGCAGGGTAGTGAGAGCATCTGATTTACATTTTAAAAAATCCCTCTGTGTGGGGGATATGGCTAAGATAGATTGCTATGTGTATCTGAGGTGGATCAGAGTAGACAAAGGGGGACTAGTTGGAAGGCTGCTGCAGGAGCCAAGGTGAGACTACACGTGGCTGAGAGTAGGGTGGTAGTGGTGGAAGTAATAAGGTCCGATTGGGAATGTTTTCAATCTATCAGCAAGTCCTGTCAGTTCTACCTTCAACCTTCAAAATTAGATAACATAAATTAGGTTATATTTTGAGACTGTCAGGACTTGCTGATAAATTAGAAGTGGAATGAAAAAAAGAAGATGGCCAACTCTAAGACCGACTTAAACTTGTAGGTGAAATAGTGATACTACTTACGAAGTCCAGAGTAGGGCAAGAACTGTTTCTCCTATAATTTCCAATCATAGTGAAAGGAGCTTCATCCAAAGCACCACCCTATCTAAACAGTCATCAAATCCATTAATTTTACCTCCCCATTCTTAGATCGGTTTCCACCTTTCCATCTCTACCAAGAGAAAAAATTATTCACCAAGATGATTAAAATGGTCTTAATAACCCCTAGGTTTAAACCCTAATGCAGTATTGCTTGCTTAAAATCATCCAATTGTTTGCTTAAAATCATCCAATATTGGTTCCAGCGGATCATGCAATGGTTACACCGCTGGATTCCCATGTAGTCAACTGCAGTTCATGTCCCAGACCTGGTGGCTTTAATCTCACGCCGGGCATGTGTGCATGTGTGCCCAGGATCCCGAGGGGAGAGTGGAGGAGAAGGGATTGCAGCATGACCATCCCCCCTGGGGGGTGATTTCTCACTTTCTGTCTCTCTGTCTCTCTCTGTCTGACAAGCGCATGAACCCTATAGTAAACAAACAAACAAACAAACAAAACAAAAAACTCTCAAAAAAAAAAAAAAAGAAATAAAAAAAAAAAAAAAAAAAAAAAAACCCTAATATCTTCTTGAAGAACAATTTGGTAGTATCTACTTAAGTTTAAAACAGACATGCCCTTGTTTGGCTGTTTTTGTTATGTTTCTATCCTATATACAAATACCGAAACAAAAGATTGAAAATGAGGGTGACTCATTATAGCACCATATCTTACCTAACTATCCAACTACCTAGCTGCTCACCAATAAGGGAATTACACATACAACTATATTATAAAATTCTAGTTAGTCTTTTTTTTTTTTTTTTTGAGAGATTTTCACTGTAGGGCGCGTGCGCTCGCCAGACAGACAGAGAGAGACAGAGAGACAGAAAGCGAGAAATCACCCCCCAGGGGGGATGGTCACGCTGCAATCACTTCTCCTCCATTCTCCTCTGGGGATCTTGGGCACGCACGCACACGCGCCCGGCGTGAGTTTTTTAAGCCACCGGGTCCGGGACACAAACCGCGGTCAACTATGTGGGAGTCCAGCAACATAGCCATTACGCTAACTGCTGGTTCCCAGCCTTTATTTTTAAAAATAAATATTTAAATATACCAGAGAGCTGTCAAAGCTATTTCAAAAACAAATGGCAATAAATGGTAGCATATGATGGATTCATGTATGTCAAAAGCACTGCGATGTAACTGTATGTGTGTGTGGTTTTTAAAGGCCTAATAAGACTATCAATGATGGTCACCTCAGGGTAGTAAGATGAGGGTGGCTGGGAGTTTTTATATTTTTACCATATGTTGTATTTCTTATTAAATGAAATTTTAAATGGCACCTATGTAACAAGAGCAAAAAATATATATGCTCTTCCTGTATCCCTTAACATGCATGATTCCAAGCACTGTAGGACCTGGCATAAGTCTTCTTCCCAGACTAATTTCTCAGACTTGTTTACATTACGTAGGTGCTGATGCACTTTTGTGTGATGGGAAACGTGGGTTGACTGTTGAAGCTGGGTTGTCTGCTAGGCCTACCTGCTTTGCAACTAGAATAGGAAGGGCTGCCAAGCTCTTTGTGAAGAGAAGCTAAGGCCTTTGCTCCTCCCCTTGAGGACATGCCAGAATTCGTTCATTATTTTAGCTCTTCAAAGAAATAAGTAAAATTCATGATTATTTTCCCTTTCCAGCCCATGTTAGTTTTACATGTTTTTTCTTTTTAAAAATTTGTCATAGGGCACAGTAGTCCTCTCTTAATCTGGCGTGTTTCCAGAGAGGCAGAGAGAGAGAGAAAAACATGCCTTAGGGATGGTCATTCTGCAATCTTTTCTCTTCCAGTCTCCTCTCTGGATTTTGGGCATGCACACATATGCGCCCGCCATGTTCCTCAAGTCAGTGGTTTGGGGACTGGAACTGTGAAGTCGGCCATGTGGAATCCAGCCACCTTAATCATCATGCCACTGGCTGGCCCGGTTTTACATATTAAGAGTATCTATGAACTTACCTTGTTCAGTATATTTTGCTTCTTGTATAGCAGAAGAGCCAATAGAAGAGATAATAAATTTACCATATGGCCTGTTTCTTTCCAAAAATCTTCATTTCTCCAAAAGATTTTTAGGTATTTAAAAATTTAAAAAGTGATGGTAGCCCATAACTGCTAGAGATAATGTGTATGAAATAGCTTTGGTGGAAACAAAATGCTAAACAAACAGAAAGTGGATTTTTACAGATTTCTAAATTCAAAAATTATCATGTTCATCTTTTGGTTGTCAATTTTAAAATTTTATCTCCTTTATACATGAGAGTCACCCTCAACAGTCTTTACATTGTGGTTCTCCCTCCTCCACCCCAACCTGCTAGCCAATTAGGATTATGGAGTGCCCAGCAGATTGAGGTGGACCCAGAGCCTTAGCACATGGTCTCCATCTTCACACACAGTGCCCCTACTGGCTGTTATTTTTTACATTTTCAAAATTCAGGAATAAAGAAAATAAGACAGTGCATGTGTAAGTCTTTCTGTTGGGATCATGTTTGGGAATCTGGCCAGTCAACTGGTAAGAGAAAAGTGAACTGCTCTTCTCAAACTCATTCCCACTGAGTGTCCAGCTCACCCAAACAATACCAAAATGAGTTATAAAATATTAACTACAGTGGTCCTCTTAATCATGGTTTTGCTTTCCATGTTTCAGTTACCTGTGGTCAACTGTAATCTGAAAATAAGTATTATGCATCAAGATATTTTGAGAGAGAGATAATGTATTGTAAGTATTCACTGGGGTCTTGGTATGTTTCCCTGATGTGTATAAAGGAGGAAGTACTGTGTTTCTCCCTCAGTCATTCAGATGATGAGAAATGAAGTATCTTAGCCAAATGGGGAAAGATGAACCTAATCAGCTATTGTTTGTCCTGTGGTTTGCTACCTCCTCAATCCTAAACTGGGCCCCTTACTCCAGCCCCTCAATTAAAATACCTTTTACCTCATTTAAATTGCTATAATTGCTGTAGCACATTAGAAGGCTTTTTGTTTGGTTATTGTGATTTGGCCTCATTTTAAGGTGTATCACCTACTGATTTATCTCCATAAAATATTAGAACTGGAGAGAATTTTGGTGATTCTAGCACAAACCTCTCATTTTTGACAGTTGAGACCAGTCCAGAAACATTATACCAGATAACAGCATCACAAGTGACAGGTGGAGCTGGGACTAGAACTGAGTCTCCTGAATTCAAGGCTATGTCAAATTGAGTATCTTCTTTTCATCTAAAAATGTATTATTCTTTAAGGTGTTTTGTGAAAAAGGAGTTTAAAAACAACAACAACAACAACAACAAAAAACCAGGCAGATTAAATGAAAGCAGTTTTTCACCAGACACAGGTTACGGATCACCTAGGGTCAGGGTTGTTTATTCATCGGCTTACTTTGGGCAACTATAATGAGTGATATTTTTTAGTGTAGCAGAGACTGTTCCTTGGGTATAAAAATATCTCGATAGGTTATTTTACATGTGATAGGAACTTTCAAGGCGCTATTCGGAAAGAACAGGAATAAAAGAACTATATTTTCTCTCATAAACTGGGAACTCCCAAGGTCTTTGGAAAGAAAGAAGTGATTGGGGGAAGAAAAAAAGAAGCTAAAATTTCAATAAGAGGTGAAGGCAGGATTGTACTTGGGGATGAAACCTGTGAGAATGGTTAAAAAAGACCCTTTAAGAACAAGACATACACAATGCAATGTTATTACCTGACTATGCAGTACCACCCTCCTCCTGCTGGTTACTGTGAAAACTTCAGTGAGGCTCTTGTGTTGATGGTACTTGGGGGACAGTATAGTTGGTAGAGAAGAGCTGGACAAGCCAGAATAGAGGAGAGGCAGAGGCAGAGGATATAAATGCCCTGCCTCTCCACCTCAACCCACAAAAAGTACACCAATTTCAAAAAAGAGATGATACCAGGAGTATTTCACCATGGAAGGATAAAGAAGCACTATTCAAATCTTAAAAGATGGTAGAAAAGTTGGGATACCTGGGCAGTTGATACTTAAGCTACAATAATATAGTCAGCTACATTCAGAGAAACCAAGTTCCTGGCTATGTGTGGTGACACCACCAGCTGTCCTGGGGTCAGGAGACACTAAGACTACATGTATCTACTAACCCTGGATGTGAGTGAGCCTGCTCTTAACAGAAGGCCAGAAATTGAAGGCTGGCAGGGCTCCCATGTTTGATCCTCTCTCACTGACTTACCAGATTATTGTGCCACTTAGGTGACAAATCCATCTGATAAAAGCAGTATCGAACTCAATCTTATTAGATATGTTATTGAAATGGAGGTAATGATCAAATTTGCACACATTATACTTTTCTATGAATTTCGAGTATAAATACAAAGACGTTTACCTAAAGAAATAATAAACAGGGGTGGAGGTGAGGAGGCCCATTTAGAAATCCTAGCATTAGGTCTAGCCACTGAGGCACAGCAGTAGTGCTAGCATCCTGCAGTGCTGGAAACCATACAGTGACCATAATTCAGATCCTGGGTTTGTCTGAAAAACACACTGGGCTCACACATGGCTACCCAGCATCCTGAGAAGCTGCAAGGCTGAGGAAAGAGAACCACGGCACAAGAGCTTTCTTTCTACCTTCCCCTCCCATGTGTGTACATCGTGCTTCCTATCATAAAAAGGGGAAAAAATCCTAGCATTAACCTAAGAAGAGTTTGCTTTAGTCACTGCTTTTTCTTTAATTCTATCAGGAAATTTCTACATATAAATTCATTAATACCCACTTGATTCTTTTTCCAAAATGGGAATATGTTTTCTTTTATAACACATTAAAGTCATTGTCTCATCCCTAAATATATATAAAATATTGCTCAGCACACAGTAAGCAATTCATTATTTATTCACACACAAATAGTACACATCTACCCCAAGACAAGCTGAATCCTTTTATACTTAACACATTATAGATATTTTTTCCTGTCAGTACATTCTTTATAATGGCTATGTGGTTTCATAAGTAATTCAATCCCAGATTAATGAACACTCAGTCTATTTATCTTTCTATTCTTTTTCAAACACTGCTGCAATGAATACTCTTCCTCATTCTTTTGTCTTCACTTGTAACATTTTTCCATAACAAATTCCACACACACACACACACACACACACACACACACAAAAGAAAGAAAAAGGAAAGTACTGTTTTAAAAATTATCTGCATTTTGAAAATTTGTATCTGATGATGTTTTTAAAAACATCTGATTAGTTGGGACCAGCAGTTGGTGTAAGGGCTATGTTGCTGGACTCCCATGTAGTTGACTGCAGTTCAAGTCCTAGAGTCACGCCAGACGCGTGTGAATGCATGCCCAAGATCCTGAGAGAATGGAGGAGAAGGGATTGCGGAGTGCCCATCTCCCCTGGGGGATGATTCCTCGCCCTCGGTCTCTCCACCTCTCTGTCTTTCTGGCAAGCCTATGTGCCCTATAGCAAAAACCTCTCTGAAAAAAAAAAGAAAAAAAAAAACTGACTAGCATCTTATTTAAATCAAATTCTTTCTAGAATTACAAAAGTTTAAATTAATGTTTAAAAGTTGCTGGGGCCAGTCCATAGCCTGATGGTTAAGGGAGCTGGATCCCCCATGGCCAAATACATGGTTCAAGTCCCAGATATGGTGGCTTGAACATCTGTGTGTGTGGGTGTGAGTGTGCGCGTGTGCACGCACATGCAAAATTCCAAAAGAAGGGGGAAATGAAGGAGAAGGGACTGCAATGAGACCATGCTTCCATGGGACGCGCATTCTCATTCTCTCTCTCTCTCTCTCTGGTGAGTCCATGCGCGCTCTCTGGCAAACTTAAAACAAAAGCTGAATAGTTCCTTGTACACAAGGATATATACAAAAATGTCATTCTTCAGGCAACTTATTGCCAGAAAGTTTAGATCACATACCTATCATTTGAAACAAGATGACTAGTAAGAGAAAAGTCTCTAATATTTTTAATGGAAAGAATATTATTTGTAATTATGCTCTAAGATGTTACAGAATTAAAAGTAATGAATTTCAGTCAGTATAAAATAGTTTTATTGTCAATAATCAGTTATCAATACAACCCAGGTAAATGAAATATCACTTCATACAAGGCTCAGATACTCTAAAATGCTATCTTGCTTCACACACATACTATAAAATGATAAATACTTAAAAATTACAATGCAAGAAAAAATATTACAAAAAAATACAATTGCTGTACACCTTTGTATGAAAGTTCTTTATTTTCCAAGTTCTGACTTGGAAAATAACTCCATGCTACTTATCAGATTCCAAAGAAAATGGTGTTCCTTGAGGTTACACTACTCGATTTACTACATGCTCTCCAAAATACCGTGTCTGACAAGAATCAAAAGTGACAAAGCCTTCAATGATGTTTAGGAAGAGTAAGAGAATTGGGTGGTGAGTGGATAACCAAGTATTCTATGCTGACTGCTACTAGAATGTTTAATAGCTTCATTAAACAATTTATAGCACTGACAAGAGTGCTACAGAAAAGAAAACAAACAGGACCAGACTCAGCTGAATACATACAGGATTTCCAAATCAGAACATACGTAGGCCTTGTTGCCAATGCCTCAATCCCTTACATGGACTCCTTGTCCTCTGTCCATGGGCTTTCTAATTTCTTTGTAAGAGTGTACAAGTATACTTCTTTCTATTTTCTATCACCCAAAATTCAAACTGAACATTGTTAAGGCAAACAACAGAAGTTACTGGTATGGCCAGTTCTAAAGACACATTCTGGTTTGGACATTAATTGATGAGATTCAGGCATATTCACCCCCTCTTCTACATATACTCCCACCTTCCCTTAAATATAAACCCCACCTCAATTTTGAGGAAATACAAAGCCTTAGAATTTCTTTTTCCTTAATCAATGATTCGTTTTTCAGCAAGTTGCTTCCATTGGTAGGAATATCAGAAATTGTTTGGACTGCGGAATCAGAAGACATCAAAAGGATGTAATCAGTGAATTATTGTAAGCTATCATAGAAGGCTTCTGCAGGCAGACAGGAAGAATGAATATACATTATGGATTTCCCTCACTCATTTCAGAAAGGAGAAAAATGTGCCTTAAGGGAAAAAATAGATAAGAAAATATAGTAAAAAAGTATTAATACTGTAATAATAGCAGGGAAGGGAATCCTTTTAGCTAACCTGCCTTGCTGGGAAGCTTCTGGCATAAAAATTAAGCTTTTTCTCTCATAACTTTACACACAAGATTAACAGTTACTTTACATCAAGAAGGGCAGAGAGCCACTTAAAACATTTCTCTTCAAAGTCAGGTATTTCTTTTTGAAATAAGCTTTATAGAAAGGAGGACAAGGCAGAGAAAGCTCACTCAAAAAGGTCCTCAAACATGCGCTGTCCCATTGCTATATACGCTTCCTTCTCCTCTGGTGTCATCTGGGCCACCAGCTCTGGTCGCTGGCTCACTTCACTGTAGGAGAATGGACGACCAGCTACCATGACAGTGGGGTCATCTGCTACTTCCTCAAACTCATCGTCTTCCTCATCCTCTTCTCGATGATGTGAAGTCACAGCTGCTGGGCGAGGTGGAGAGTCATCATCTGACTCACTGGTCTCACTCTCCGAGTCGCTGCCATTGGCAGCAGTCACAGGAGCGGCCGCCCCCACTGAGCCAGCCGTGGCAGAAGAAGTCTTCTTCTCATGAATGAGCAGTGCTCGCATGACCTCCTCATTATCGTCAGGCCCTGAACGGCCTTCCTCACGCTCCTGAAATGTGTCCATATCTATGCCACCTGGTGGGGGGGTAAAAGTCAGAAAGTCAATATCCTAAAATATAAAAAGCAGCTCTGTATAATTAATTAAAGACATATTTTAATATATTGTATTTAAATATACAATAACACAATAAAATAACACAGACTTCACTGGTTGGATTTTGCGCCTATAGGATACTCAGAATGTTTCTCACAAACTGGAGTGTAAGTAGCATAATGGTTAAGCACTATTCACGTGTATTAAGAGTAACACAGCACGGATTTGAATCTAGGTTCTTCCACATGTCAGCTATATTATCTTGGGCAAATTATTTAATTTTTAAATTTCAGTATTATTTTGCAAATTGGGATGAGAAAGCATCTACTTCCTAAGGCTCTGGGATAGAAACATATGAAATGCTACCTATGAAGAGTCAATATACTAACTGGTGTAACAGGCAATCAAAACATGGCCCTGACTTTATTCAGAGTAAATGCCAAAGGCTTTACAATAAAGTCTTGGATCTCTTTGATTCCCTCCTGACTACCTACCTCTTAATCATTCTCTTTCCTCTTATCTATGTCTTCTATGTCTTTACTCCAATGCCACCTTATTTTAATTTATGCCATCCTTACATTCCCAATGCTCTCTATTTTTTTTTCCACCATAGCACTTATTTTCTAATATAATTTATGTCTACTGTCTTTGTCAAACTCTTTCCACACCAGGGGTGCAGTGGTTAAGGTGGCCAACCACTTTGAGTCCCAGACCCAGAGGTTTGAAAACACATCAGGCACATGTATGTGCTGCCCAAAATCCTGAGAGGAGGCAGAGATGGAAAAGAGAAGTGACTGCAGCATGATTGCTCAACCCCCCGGGGGGTACTTTCTCAATTTCTCTCTCTCTTGCTCTGTCTCTCTCTGGTGAGCACATGCACCCTTTGGCAAAATTTAAAAATAAAATGAAAGAAAGAAAAGAAAAGCGGAATCAAAAGAGATCAGAACTTTCAGTATGAAAGGACATAATTAATGTCTATAAAATTCTGAAAGATACAAACATGACTTGAAGTTTGAGGAAAATTAAGTATAAGAAAAATAAGACTTGCTTTATACATTCACTGGATAGAGCCTATTCTATAATCATGAAATATAACAAAGACAAATTTAAATAGATATAACAGTATTCTACTCTATTTTATGGAGAAAGAAATATTCACAAAATTTAATTCAGTAGACTAAATGACTTATTTAAGGACTATGTGATTCATAGTCTATCATTTTAGAAATTTAAAACAGAGAATATTAAAAGAATGAGCTTAATTATATAGTCTTCCAAAAGTTCATGGAAAATACATAGTATATAAAAACTATGCATGGATTTCAAAACTGTTTTGTACCAAAGAAATGTCATACTTTAATTCCATTTTTCAATGAACTTTAAAAAACTCTTCATATGTAATACTGGTTAATAATAGTTTTAAGTTATTCAATTTTGTTTCTAAGTTTAAGGGAAAAGAGGTTTGTTGCTTCAAGAACAGATAGGAAGGTCAAGCTGGAAAAACACATCTATCAGTTATACAGTCTAACTGTATAGAAGCTAAAACAATTCTAATCAAAATACACAAACACAGCAGGCTAATCAGTAAGGAGGAGGAACAGTAAACTACAGTTGTCAAGGAATTTTATTTCTGATTAGAACTAAAGCATCAAAGAGAATCACACTAGAGGTGCTACTTATTATACCAAACTTCACACGTCTTTCACAATTCTAGTATACACGTAATGCTAAATGCTAATTATGAAACAAAAACAAGTTAGGAGGAGAGCCAAGAAGCAAATGGTTTTCAAGTACTTGTGATTCTTTAGCAGTAAACAAGCATACTTGGTTGATATGTTAGTAATGATACATAACCTAGGAATAGGGGCACATAGATTAAGTTGATGAAATCTGACCAGAGGTACACGGGCT
>NW_006159660.1:3733726-3735557 GCF_000334495.1 Tupaia belangeri chinensis
TGCCCTCTGCTTTCCAGTTTCTGGGTAATCTTTGTCTGATCTTGGGCTCCTAACCAACCCATCATCATCCAAGCAAGGTCTGAATCTAATAATTTCAACTAAAACTTGAAAAGGAAAATTTTCCATTTCTTAAACATCTGAAGATTATGATGCAACTCTTAATCCTTTGTGTCTCACCAAGATTTCTAAAATCTTCTAGAATAAAATTCTGCCAATCTTTTGGACTGTGAGAGTGCTCAATACTTTACTTACATACCTGTATATATGTAAAATAGCATAACTCCATAGTATTTATAGGAAGACAACACAAAAAGTTTGAACTAGTGTATGGTTATAGCTCCCAATTCAAAAAAATAAAATGCACATATTAGGGCAACAGAAGATGAAAGAAGAGGTGAATTTGGTGGCCTTGATTGCAACAGCACTTTCCCAAGAAATTAAGATAAAGAAGTGACAGTTTTTCAAATCTAAAAATAGAGATATACAAAGCTATTTGCTCAATTTCTTACTTCCCAATATAATACAAATACTTTCTAAAACAGGTAGAATAGATTGCCAATAAAACTAAGAACTGCCCAATTTCCCAATAAGTCAAGTTCGTTTTCTACTGAGCCTAAGACATATCCATTTTAGTGACTTATCTTCTTACCTTCTTTCATCTCTTCAGAATTATATGCCCCTTGGACAGTGCTTTCTCTCAACCAAATGGGTCTCTCTCTGGTAGATTTCCCCTCCAGTGAGGCTCGGTGGAGATCCTCTTGGTCATCCATGTTAATGACAACATTTTGAGTGTATAAATCCTCATAGGAGGGACCTTTGGTGGTCCATGCTTCCCGGTGGTGCCCTCCTGCCAGGCCAGCAGCTCCAGCAGTAGCTGCTGCACGGTCCTTGCTATAAAAAAACATTAGCGGAAAACAGAAAGAAGGAAAATTGAGTCTTGACGCTGGAAAAGAAGGGCACTTGGGAAAGTGGTTACTACAGTATTATGAATAAATACTGTCCAGCAATCAAGCACACATGCTTTAATCACCCTTTAACCATGCTTTAACTCAGGATGAAAGCTGCTTGGGTTAGCATGCCAAATTTACATTTAAGTTCCTCCAACACTGGATCCTCTGATGTACATAAATGAAATATTATAGATTAAGATGTTTCAATACATTTACTTGCAAGAGGGGAGAAGGATATGGTGACAATCTAGTTAAAACTAGCCTAGCAAAATCTCACCCATTAACGTATTTCATGATTATTTTGTTAAAAACAAACAAAAAATACTGTATTTTTAAAAGCAGTCTCTTAACTTAACCCAGAATAATTCAGTGCTTTTATGAGCTTTTTCCTTTCTTTCTTTGTGCTGACCATGGAAAAAGCTAGAAGAGTATTCTACAAAGCCAGACCTCAACTTAGAATAAACATTCTTCTCCTGCCACCCGCCTAAAAGGCCTATCACTCTGTGCAGACTAGCTTTTCCACTGAGCCATAGCCTTCTATCTCTGCATCCATACTGACTATCCATCTCCGGACACTGTTTATGTCCACAGAGACTATGATCTATTTCTCAGTCTACCTTTTTTTTCCCTCCCTTTTTAAATTGCACTATGCCTCTACTACCAATAATCTTTGCCTATTAGCCTGTCCCAGGTCAGGTCATTCCTTACCTCTCTCTAATCAATTATCACCCCCTATGTCTTCCTCTGCCTACTGCTAATGCTCTCTTCATCAGCTTCTATGTGTGACTCTCCTGGCCTCTCTGTTTAGATAGCTATTGTTTTTGTTTTGTTGTCTGTTTTTTAGTTTTTCCAAAGAGTGCTTGCACTCATCAGAGGGAAAG
>NW_006159660.1:3735767-3736818 GCF_000334495.1 Tupaia belangeri chinensis
CATCCCCCCTGGGGGGGTGAGTTCTCGCTTTCTGTCTCTCTGTCTCTCTCTGTCTGTCTGGCGAGCGCACACGCCCTATAGCAAAAACCTCTCCAAAAAAAAAAAAAAAGAAAGAAAGAAAACATCCTACATGGAGAATAGCCATATTACAATCCCTTCTCTTTCATTTCTTCCTCATTTTAAGATTTGGGCTACACACATATATGAACCTGGCACGTTTTCCATGCTGTTGGGTCTGAGCTCAAACTGTGCAGTCAGCCGTGTGGGATCCAGCCATCTTAACCACCACACCACAGGCTGGCTCTAGACAGTTACGTTTTACTCATAAACTATCTTCATTATTTCTTATACCACCTGCTCACTCCATACCTTCTGTATTTTTTTTAGAGTCTGCTGACTGACTCCCCTGGCCGCATTCATGCTTCTCCTTTACTTCTCTGCCATTCTTCTCTAAACCTGTTCCGTGGGTTCTGGACTGTCTCATGTGGAGCCCTGACTCCTTCTGAATCTAACCAATACTTAGCCTTCTCAAGAGCTTAGTGTTCACTATTTTCCCTTCACTTTAGTCCTACTTTATCACTGCTCATTTTTTTCTGGGCCTATTCATATTCACTTGAGTTTTCTGTCTTACGGTTAGCCAGGGTTTCTTTGACGCATACTTCTGTCCAGTATCTGATTAGCTTGTTATCTCTCTCCATGACAACACTGTGTTTCTGACCATTCTCTGGAGGTTACATGACCTTGGGCTTATCCTATACCTCCTATCCTCCCTCTAGATATCTACAAGGCCCCTGCAACTTTTGGAATTAAAAAAAAAAAAAAAGTTTTCTCCAGTTAGCCTATGCACACTTATCTAGTCATTTGCTCCATGCCTTTCAGCCTCTCATTTTTTACATTATTCTAGCTGTATCCAGGGTTACTTTCTTTGGCCCAGTGTGATTTGCAAGATGACTGGTCTGGGACTCCAACCAGTCAATCATGTGGGATCCACCCACCCTAACATCCATACCATCTGCTGGTCCTGGGGTCTACTTTGTGAACTACTCTTTCC
>NW_006159660.1:3736849-3771201 GCF_000334495.1 Tupaia belangeri chinensis
CTTTCCCTCAGTCTTTTCTTCTTGTCTGCGCCTGTTCTATTTGTTTCGTGTCTCAACCATTTCTTCTACTTTCTCCATATTTGTCTCGTTGATCCCACTCTCTACCAGTTATTTCTTCTTCCACTCTGAGTCTGGGGCTACCACACATCTCTCTGAATATATGCAATCCATCTATTTGTCTAGCTATATTTTGAAGTTTTCCTCTACAGTTGCAATTAACTGGCTTCTATGTTCCATTTCTTTCTGCATACACCTGTATGCTACTTTTAGCACCATTTACTATTTGTCTCAATATAAGCAGATATGCCCCTAGTTATTCTCTGTCTACTTGTTATTTTGTGTGTGTGTATGTGTTTAATTGCCAGAAGGTATGTGTGCTGACTAGAGACAGAGTGGGAGAAGAACAAAACACCTCTCAATGGTGGTCACATCACAATCCCTTTTATTCCATCCAATGTGGAACTGGGGCACAGATACATACAGCCCTAGGGGTTATTGGTATTTTTCAAGCCATGAGGGTCAAGATTCAAACTACAGTCAGCCATATGGGGTCGGATCTCTTAACCATGAGGCCACAGGGCCAGCCCTCCATTTTATCTCCTACACTACAATGCCTTCACTACAATATGACTACTTACTTTGGTGTAGGTTGGCTTTTTGAATTTTGGCCTCCCTCTGCATTCACTTTGCTTCCTCTTATCTCTTGGCCTGACCTGCTTTCTGTGCTTACTCTATATTGTAAGTCTCTCCACCATTTGTCTGATCCCTTTCAGTGCTTTTCTTTCCTCAGCCAAAAAATAGGGTATACTGATAGAAACAGGGAGCCATTAGTAAAAATATTAATCCCATAGGAACACCTACTACATTTTACTTTCAAGTAAGTTGCATTTAAAACTAAAGAACACACAAAAAATTGGGGGTTAAAATACTTCAAAAACAAAAAAGAAAACGCTATATTCCTTAAAGAACTTGGTCTTCAGAAGTTGGCTAGGAAAATTCAAATATCCCCAGGAGGCACAACTAATTTAGGATAAGCTAACAATTGGCTGAGTTGCTTTAGGCCCAAGCAGAGTAAATACTTGAAGTCAAACCTGACTATTTAAAGATTTTTGCCTAAGGCCCACACTGTTCTGAACTCAGTACAAATTTCATCTCAGGCACAAGTTAATAAGACTAGGGTGGCAGCTTAGAACCTATGTAACATTGTATTACAGTTTTTAGTCTCCTAGCAAATTACTTACCCACTCTTGCTCTCCAAAGGACAGGTAGTTAAGTGTTCCTGGCAAGAATACAGGGCCTATACTCACCTCTGTTTCAGGGCTGGGATTTCAGTGGGTTCTGGCTCAAGTATTTCATAGGCCAAGTTCACATCCTCTGTCTCCCGAAGTAATGCATAAATGGGCTCAATTTGTTCATTAAACCTTGCCAAAAGTGTGCGTGCATCTTTTTTGGGCATTGCTGATTCATCCTCTTCTACTTCTGTATGGCAAAAAGTACAGCGGAAAGTTCCTACAGAGAAAACAGAAGTCTCAGGTCAAGGAGGTAAAATCTTTAAGACAAGCCTTTAGCAAACAGTTTATACTTTTCATCCCTTCCTAAACATTCTAGTACTAAAACTTTCAAATACATAGAAAAGTTAGAAGAATTTTACAATGAACACTCAACGCATCTTCCACCTAGATTCCACAATTCACATTTTGTTATATTTATCACGTATCTATCCATCTAGCATTTTTGATGCTTTTCAAAGTAACTGTAGCCCTAACTTAAGCACAGCAGTTTCTAATTATTTTTCATAGATTTACATTTATTTTAACTTAAAACCAAAACTTTTACAGGTTAACCACTGCACCTTGTACTAGCTTTCTTTTCACATATTATACATTTGGGTCTACGTTATAAGGAAATCCAAATAAATACCTAAAACCAAAAGTTTCTGATTATCCTGTACATTGTCACAATGTTATTTCATCAAACTTATTAACCATTTATTTCCAAATAAATTTAATCCAATCCATGCCTAACAGTAAAGTTCACACAACTTGGGGTGGCAGGTAGCATGATTTAATACACTGAATCTCACATGGCTGACTGCATGGCTCCAGTCCTGGACCCAGCGACTTGGATATCATGTTGGGCATGTGTTTAAGAGTGCCCAAAATCCTCAGGAGACTGAAGAAGAAGGCACTGCAGCTTAGCCATCCCCTTCCCCTCCCCAGAGTTGTGTGACTTCTTTCTTTCTTTCTTTCTTTTCTTTCTTTTCTTTCTTTTCTTTCTTTTCTTTCTTTTCTTTAGAAACATAAAACAACAAATATTATCTCCTATGGGCAGTGCGTCAGAAGCCTAGGTGTGCTCAACTGGGTTCTTTGCTTTGGAATGTCTAACAATGAACACAATGTCAAGAATGCAGATCAATGGGAATTTTTATAAAACACTAGAAGAGGGACCAGCAGCTAGCGTAATAGCTATGTCACTGGACTCCCATGTAGTCGACTGCGGTTCATGTCCTGGACCCGGTGGCTTAAACTCATGCCAGGCGCGTGTGCGTGCGTGTCCAAGATCCCAAGAGGAGAATGGAAAAGAAGGGATTGCGGCGTGGCCATCCCGCCTGGGGGGTGATTTCTCGCTTTCTATCTCTCTGTCTCTCTCTGTCTGGCGAGCGCACGCGCCCTATAGCAAAAACCTCTCCAAACAAAAAAAAAAAAAAGAGGTTCAATTTTTATTTTTCTTATTTCTATACCCCTAATATCCAATTTGTAACTAAATTATAGCAATTCCTTAGAAAATCTCATTTCAATCTAGACCACCATTACTTAGTCTGAAAAAGCTTCCTAAATCTGGTCTTTGAATCTGCAGGTTCTCCCTCTCCAATTCCCAGTTTCCTATGCCACCACTTTGATCATTTCATCCTCTTGTTCTAAAATCGATCAGATAGCTAAATTTCTAAAGTTAACATCATAAAAATCTAAATTTCTCATGCTGACATTCAAGACCTTACATTATTTGCCCCCAAAGACCATAAATTCAATCAAATTTATCTACACTTTCTTGATCTTCATACCAATCCTGTTCAGTGCTTTCAGAACAGAGGCAGGCTCTGGGTCAGCCCTGTGGCATAGTGGTTAAGTGCTGTGCAAAGAAAACTAGATCCTATGTGGCTGATCCAAGTTCAAATCCTGACCCCAGCTTCACACCAGGGTCACAAGTGATGGAGAAATGGAAAAGGGACTGCAGCATGAACGGGCTCCTTTAGGGAAGCTGCACACACATGCTCTTTATCATGAATAAAAATAAGCTTAAAAAAATAAATAAAAGAACTGATGTTCTAAAGAGTTTTGTGACTTGCCTAAAGTAACAGCAGCTATTGTCTACTGAGAGCTTACTAAGTGCCATGTATCACCAATTCTCAGAAGTTGGAATTATTTCTGCCTGTTTAATTCTGTAAAATACAGAACTTCTAAAAAGTTAGGTTATTCAATATCACATAATTACTAGCTGGAAGGAGGGGTTAGGATTCAAATCAATCCAAACTATTGTGTCTAAAACTCAAGCTCTGAAACATTACAGTCACCCTCAGGTATCTGAAGGTACTGGTTTAGGACCCCCATGGAAACATAACTCCAGGGATGCTCAAGTCCCTTATATAAAATAGTGTAGTATTTGCACATAATCTACACACATCCTCCTGTATATTTTAATCCATCTCTAGATTACTTGTAGTACATAATACAATACAAATGCTGTGTAAATAATTGTCACAACATACTTTTAGGGAATAATGAGAAAAAAAGTGTTTATGCTCAGTACAGATACAACCATCACAGGCCTAACTGCATATCATACATTAGCAACAATATGACAGTTAAAAACAAACCTACAGCTCATTAACTCCACAGACCTGGAGGGCCAAATGTATTTAATGGTCTAGATGAGTAGACAGTTAAGCTCTTATTTGTAATGCAGCTTTCCCTCAACTTACTTGAGGGAATAAAAGAGATCACATATGCAGGGTCTTCAAAAAGCTCATGGAAAATGCATACACTGAAAAAACTATGCATAGGTTGCAAAATTTTTACACCAAAATAAACTCGCACAATTCTATTTACCATTAGCTTTCTGGAGTACCTTCATAAATATTTCGTGTCTGTCACATGAGCAATTATTCAAATATTTAGCTTTAAAGGGCCTTGTATGTGACTGATACACATTTTATTTCCTTAATCCCTTAAGGAATAAAAAAAAAAATCAGGCAACTCTACTTCAATGTAACACTAGATCCTGCTGCTACATTTCCAGCAGAATAGCTTTCTTTACTGCTCTCATACATAGCCAAAAGTATGAAAGTTCTTCACTCATATAGTCTAAACTCTCTCCCCATTCATCTTCCTGCTGTTCAAACACTACCTAGTTGTCTACAACTATCCCAAATAAGTGAGAGAGAGAAAAGCAGTTCCTCACAGCTACAAGGTGGTCCAGCACTCACAACTAGGCATGATGTATTTCCATCAAACAGAATTTCACAGATAACCAACATCAGATAGGATGTGGGGCAACACCAAGCCCTGTGGAAATGTATCTGAGGATAGACAAGAGCGAGAACTGCTAGGAAATCCAGCTAACCCAAGTAACTGCTGCTTATATACCAATTACAGTTTAACCTTGCCCTGTTATTCTTGTCTCCTAGATAAGATTTACTAAGATAACCAATCACAGAATTACTTCCACTTTTTAATCCAAAGCAAACCCCCACCACTTCCCTGAATCCTCCTCAAAATTACCAAACAGAAGTTCAAATTCTCCGTCTGTCCACCATTACTGAGTCACTCCATGATGTGTGTTTGAAGTCAACTTAACATATCTCTTTAGAGCTCAAGAGATGGGTAAGGATTAGACATTTAGATATGAGAATCAACAATATATAGGTGGTAAATTAAACCACAAAGTAGATCAGTGTATCCACAGACACTAAGAAGAATGAGAAGATGCATCAATGAAGGTATAAACCAGAGGAAAAAGAACTCCTTGAGAAGCCAGATAGGATGGTGTTTCATAGAAATAGGCTGGTGCTAATTTTTCAGTCAACAAAGATTAAAACCAGCTTTTATATTTAGTATCAAGGATTAGTAGTGACCTTGGTTAGAGAAATTTGAGATGATACTCTATCTCTAATTTTTTTCTAACAATTCTATCACAGCCTCTTCTTTTCAATAGAAACATAAAGCATATAATCAATGTGAGAGTTAGGAAAGAAAGAAAAAAAAACAGGGCTTGACCCATAGTATAATAGTTAAGCACGGGGCATTGACAGCTGGATCTCAAATGGCTGGCCACAGTTTAAACTCAGGCCCCAGAAGCTTAAAGGTGCACAGGCGTGCCCAAAATCCTGACAGGAAGGAGAAATGAAGGAAAAAGAATTGTAGCTTGACCATGCCCCACTAGGGAGCATGTTCTTTCTTCCTCCCTTCCAATCTCCTTCCCCCTCTCTTGTGCACACACACAAGGACACATGCCTTCTGGCAATAAAATAAGATTGAATATAGCTCTTGAATATCTGCTGAATTTAAAAAAAAAAAACTGGTTTAGGACTTAATTTGGCCATTGAAAGAGATAGTCCATGAGAACTAAAAATATTTCAAAAGACAAACTGTCCAATTCAGTAGTTTCCATATTAGTTTTTAAAAGTAGGAATGCCATTCCTCAAGTGAAAAATCATGTGCTCTGGTAGAAGCATAGAAAGACAGCTAAGATAAAAGGCAATACTCTAACTCTCCCATTACATATCTTTTATTATTTTTTAAGAATTATTTAATTTTATTTATTCATTCACTCATTTATTTTAATTTTACCAGAGAGAAACACAGAGAGAGGCAGAGAAAGTGAGAAAGCAAGCGACCAGGTCCTTGAACTGTGATAGGCCACAGTACCTTAACTACGCCAGTACCTTAACGACTACACCACCTGCTGGCCCTCTCTCATTACATATCTTAAAAGTGTTACAAACCAGTGTCCTCAATGTCTCCCACCAGGCATACTTGGCTTCAGAACCTGTGCACTTCTGTTCCCTCTGCCCAGGGTGCTTTCTCTCAGTCAGTCAGATGGTTCATCTCCTAACTATTTCGGTTCTTCATTCAAAAGTTACCTTGGTGGGACCAGCAGTTAGTGTAATGGCTACATTCATTGCTGGACTCCCACGTAGTCGACCGTGGTTCGTATCCCGGACCTGGTGACTTAAAAACTCACGCCAGGCGCATGTGCATGCGTGCCCAAGATCCTGAGAGGAAAATGGAGGAGAAGGGATTGCGGCGTGGCCATCCTCCCTGGGGGGTGATTTCTCGCTTTCTGTCTCTCTGTCTCTCTCTGTCTGTGTGGTGAGCGCACGCGCCCTATAGCAAAAACCTCTAAAAAAAAAAAAAGTTACCTTGGTAAGACTTTTTCTAGACAACATCAACATTTTACTACTGCCCTCTCCATCATCTTTCCCTTTCTTTAATACTGTCACTGTTCAAATATTATGTTTTATTATTCATCTAGTTTATTAATCATTAAAAATTCATGTTGTACCCCAAATTTTAAAAAGTTTTCCCAAATACCCCATTAAAAAAAAAAAAACATATTCCAAACTCTAAGTAAACAAACAAACAGTTTGTCATTTTAGTTTATTCTCCCAAGACAAGTGCTTTTATTTTAGGGAAAAGAGAGAGAGAGAGAACTGTGTTAACGCTTCCATTTCATAGAAGGACAGCCTCAGAATAATAGCCCTCTAACTAAAATAAACTCATTTTCATTTAAAAAATATGGGGGGGGGATATAGTATATGATCATAAGGAAACTGAATTCTAACCTCAATCAGATTAACAGTTACTTATAGAAGGACTCATTTTGCAGTTTGAAAGGAGGGGCTTTTATAAACTGTCAAGAACTGTGAAGGATCTTAAGTTTCACCTTACTTGCAAGCTAACAAGTTACTCTGCCACAGCTTCGAGATGCTGGCAGGAGGCATAAGACACCTCAGTCAGAGACAAAGGACTTTTTTACTCAAGGCAGTAGCAGTAGCCAGTGTCAGATTTCAGCCCATTCCCTGAGTCTCAATTCTCAAAGGATGACACAAGAGGGCCATGTGACAAATGTACATGTAGTGGCTTGTGTTAAAGGAAAGAGACCCTGAACTTAAAATTCAGATCTTTGGGAACAGTAGATAGCGCAACAGTTACATTGCTGGACTACCATATAGTTGACCACAGTTTGAGTCCTAGACCTAGCAGCTTAAACTAATGCTGCGCCTGTGTGCACTCATGCACAAAATCCTGAGAGAAGGGAGGAGAAGGGATTGTGGTATGGCCATCCCCCCAGCGAGTGATTTCTCTCTTTCTGTCTCTGTTTTTCTCTGGTGAGTGCACGTGACCTATAGCAAAGATCTCTCTTTAAATAAATAAATAAATAAAGGAACTCAGATCTTTTATACTGGGCATATGCATGACAGCCCTCTGCTCTAAAGGGTGACATTACCTCTACTATAGGGGACATTAAGTAAACGTGCTCTAGAGAAAGGCATAATTATACAGAACAGTAAGCAAACACTATTTTTATTACACTAAACAGTAAGCAAACCACTGCTCTGGAGAAAAGTAATTCATCTTCCAAGACTGCTCACTAAGAAAACATCCTTGAAAAAGTCCAGAAAAAAGGCAGTTAGTCAATACCTCTACTTGGAAGATATTTATAACATATAAGAAACTCAAGGAGAACTGTGTCCCAATAATTATCATGTCTGCAAACATACAAGTGGAAAGCTTAGCCTAACATCTCTGAGTCCTGTGTTTATCACAAAAACACAAGTTATATATGAGAAGCAGCCTGTCAGAAGCCAAATGTGGAAATGTGATGTTTTTTGGAAAGTGACTTATGACTACTTTAACATACCAGCAGCATTTTTAGAATTTCACTGAACATGTTAAAACTATAAAATGCTTAAAACTACAGGACCAGCAGATGGCATAATGGTTATGTCACTGGTCTCCCAGGTAGACAACCATGGTTCGAATCCCAGAACCAGCGGCTTAAAACTCACGTTGGAGGTGTGTGCATACATGCCCAAAATCCTGAGAGAAGGGATTGTGGTGTG
The DNA here is from genome assembly GCF_000334495.1 of Tupaia belangeri chinensis. NCBI lineage: Eukaryota > Metazoa > Chordata > Mammalia > Scandentia > Tupaiidae > Tupaia > Tupaia belangeri. The sequence goes on from NW_006159660.1 coordinate 3,744,972, forward strand.
GTCATTCCCCCTGGGGAGTGATTTCTTGCTTTCTGTCTCTCTCCGTCTCTCTGCCATATAGCAAAAATCTCTCTTACGAAACAAACAAACAAAAAACTCTACTCATCAGCTTTCCCAAATCAGAAAGGGTGGTAGGCTAGGGGTGGGGCAGACATACTCAGCACATACTATGTAATGAGCATCATGTTCGAAAGAGTAGTGGTAAAACACAAACAGACACTGAACCTGTCATCGAGAGGCTTAAAGCTTAGGAGAGAAGAAAGATCTCTGGAGAACATGAACAGAGACCAGTGTAACAAAGCACATAAATTCTTCAGAGTTAAAGAAGGAATGAGATTTCTAGCAGAAGACAACAGAGACAGCTTATTGGAAGGTGAATTTTCTAAAACAGAACTTAGAATATAAAAGGTTGTTACATAGATCAAGAAAAAGGGTGAGGGAACAAGACATTCTAGAACCTCAAAAATAGAAGCAGGTTGGAAAACAATGCTAAGCTGCAATTTCAGTCTTGTAGGAATGTGGTTAGAGTGGCAAAAAACAGAATCCATAAGACAAACTGGAATGACAATACTTGGGTCTTGACTACCACACTTCATTTTGACTTTATTCTTTACTAGCAGGAAAGCCAGTGAAGGGTTTTGAGAAAGAACATGAGGTCATCAAAAGTAAAATTCATAAATATTGATCTGCTTTACTGGCTTGAGATGGCCTACCAATAAGAGGCAGTTCTTTACTCAATGTTTGCATAAAAATTACTGGTGGAATTAATACTCAGGCCCTACCCATTGACACTGATTCAACAGATCTGAACTGGAGCCCAGGAATGTGAATTTTGAAAGTTCCACAAGAAATTCTGATACATACTCCTGGTAGAGAGCTGCTGAATGAGTAATATAATACTTACAGTATGATTATGACTGGACCACATATAATAGTGTGCACAGAATATACTATGAAAGAATGAAACGAATCTGAATTGAAATTCAGAGCTCTGAACCATCCTTCCCTTTTCACATGTACGACCGAGAGGGTAAAAACCTGAATTCAAGCCATACAAGGGAAAACGTGCAAGCTAGATCTAAGAATATGGCAACAAAGAGAAACAAAGACTTCAAAGATTCTTTAAGCACAGCTTGACAAATGAGGGGGTTAGGAGGAAAAAGGAATTCAATAATAAGCAGGCTGTTTGATCATTTATACTCACACACCGCAAAAGAACTAAGAAAGGTATTTTACACATATTCTCATGAATTCATCAGAGGCAAGTCTGAATAGTATTATCCAAGTCTGACATCCGAGGTAATAGCTTGAAAACAAAAATCACTAAACTTGCCTTCAAACACACATCTGTCTGGTTTAACAGACTAAATTCACTGCACCATCCTGAATTATATAGCATTTTCCTAACCTCACATCCCTGTCAGCTATAATTTAGCAAACTTTCCCTATGTCTGTACATAAAGTCTAATTTAAAAAAAAAAAGTATTGGGGGACCAGCTGTTGGCGTAATGGTTATGTCGCTGGACTCCCATGTAGTCAACCAAGGTTCAAGTCTCAGACCTGGTGGCTTAAAATCACTCCGGCACGTATGCATGCATGCCCAAGATCCTGAGAGGAGAATGGAGAAGGGATTATGGTGTGGCCATCCCCCCTGGGGGTTGATTTCTCGCTGTCTCTCTTGTCTTTCTGGCAAGCACTTGTGCCCTATAGCAAAAACCTCTCTCCCTCCCCCCCCCAAAAAAGTATGGAACAAGGGCCAACAGGTGGTGTAGTGGCTAAGGCGTTGGATTCCCACATTGCCAAATGCGTTTTGAGCCCCAGTCTTGGCGGCTTCAAAATCATACCAGCTACATGTGTGTACATGCCCAAAATCCCAAGGAGAACGAATGGAGAAGGGATTGTAGTGTGACCATTCCCCCTAGGGGGTGATTTCTCACTTTCCCTCTCTGTCTCTGTGACAAGCGTACATTCCCTATGGCAAAAACCTAAAGAAAAAGATAATAGAATTTATAATGATTTATTTAAGAAACATCAAGTGCCTATCATATACCTGGCATTTATTTAGTTGAGTATTAACCTATCATGCCAGAAGAATCGCTGCTATGACAGTCTATGGGCAGCAAGAGTAAAAATAAGGAGATTAGCAAATGAAAGGAAGGAGACTACTGAAGAGAGAAGTATAAAATCTAAACAAGAGATAATGACTTCAATAATTTTTCTGGACAATCCTTTAGAAAAATTCTGAATAATTGCTTTTACTCTCCCCATCCCCTCAAAAAGAATCAAGTATAAGTGCTTTAAAAAAACACCATGCAATACTAGGAGAAATTGACTAAGCACTAAGAGTAAATAAGCTGTCACAACAACAAAATATTTCATGAAGACTCATTTTGCTTTGTTAGAGTAAATCAGGGGGAGGGAGGAAGAAGCTGAGGATGTGAGGTAAGGAACAGGAACTATAATCACAAAAAAAAGGGGGTGAGGGTAGAGATTGGGTTGAGTAGAAACACAGAGAGTAAAGACCAGGTTTGCCATTTTAGTCCATATTTAGTCTCTACTATTTGAGTCTTTAAGAAATGTAGATATATTACTTACAAATTTTCAGAAGAAAAGTGTTATTTTGAACCCTCCAAAAGCATTCAACTACCTCTTGATCAATATCCGGAAGTCATATTGTCATTCCTGGGCTATTCATTGATTGAGATATTAGAGGACATAAAAGCAGTGTAAATAGTTATGGATGCTGAAGACAGTGTAGAATGTTGCAGGGGAAGAGAAGAATATAGGGAAGGAAATCAGGGAGAAAAAATAGAGAGGCTGGACATTTGTGGGACACAGAAATGGTTAATAGCCAGTTAATGATAACCTGTGTAGTATTCTCAACTGGACTGGTCTCAGAGGAATTTCATGTTGGATAAATTTTCTTTAAAAGCCATATGATGTATAGCAATCGAATGTTTGAAAAAATAATAAAAATAAAATAAGGTAATATAAAAACCTTTATTATAACTTTTTAAAGTCAGGGTGTTCAGGAGGATGTATATTAAAATGTTAATGCTGAAAGGGGCAGGAGATGGTGTAGTGGTTACATTGCTGTATTCCCGCATGGCCACTATGGTTAGAGTCCCAGACCCAATGGTTTGAAAATCACACCAGGTGCATGTACGCGTGTGCCCAAGATCCCAGGGAGAGAATGCAGAAGCAACTGGTGCAGCATGGCCATCCCCAGGGAGTGATTTCTCACTTCCCCTCTCACTGTCTCTGTCGTACTCCCTCCAGTTAGTGCCCACATCCTATGGCAAAATCTTCTAAAAATAAATAAATAAATAGGTAAATAATCCATTAATTAATTAAATAAAATGTTAACACCAAACTGAAAGTCTCAGAAAGTCTTTTTTTTTTTTTTCTCTTTTCCCAGAAGGGTATGTGCACTTGCCAGAGAAAGCAAATAACCCCCTCCATGAGGTGTGGTTATACCTTAATCCTCCATTATTTCATGCTATTGGTATTTCAGTCACACACACATGCGTACTGGCATATTTCTCAAGACAGCAGGCTGGGACTCCTCCAACTGTGATCAGTCACGTGGGATCCAGTCCTACATGTAGTACTTAATTGCTGCACTATGAGGCCAGCCCAAAGTCACTTTTTATTTTGTTTAATTTCCAAATTTCATTTTCATGAAACAAATTTCTTCAGTTTAAATGGACAATGGAAAATGTATGGAAAAGGAACTGTTATTATCAAATAATAACACCCATGAAAGGAACATTTCATACAATTATTTTATGTACAATAAAAAGAAATAAAGAGAAATTTGAAAGAAACATCCTTTAATAATTGACTGCAGGGAACCAGCAGATGGCATAGCAGTTGCATCACTGGGCTCCCACAATGGCCAAATGCTGTTCGAATCCTGGACCGGGTGGCTTGAAACATACGGGGGGGTGTATGTATGTGTGCACGTGAGTCCAAGATCCTGGAAGGAGAATGAAGGAGAAGGGACTGTGGTGTGGACATCCCTCTTGGGGGGTGATTTCTCACTTTCTCTCTCTCTCTCTCTCTCTCTCTCTGTCTCTCTCTCTCCAGCAAGCACACACACCCTAAGGCAAAAACCTCTTAAAAAAAAGTTTTTAATTAGTAATTCAATGCAGAACACACAGCACTGCAAAACACTGATTCATTTGCATAGAAAAGGAAAGATGTAGGTTTAACGTCTTTTGAAATTCAGAAGATCTCAAGTATATTAATAGCTTACAAAATACAATCGCATACCCAGAAATTCAATTTAGCAATGAATCTGGCTTCTACCCCTCCTTAAATGAATACTTACCTAGATTTGGTCTAATCATACATCATTCCTAGATTCTGGAACTCATAAATAAAGGGAAATGTAATATGGTGGGAGAAATGACAAACTGAAGTAAGGTATTTGGGGAAAGATACTAAACCTTGCAATGAATTCTCTAAAGTAGGCCTAAATTAAAATAATCTCGACATGCAGTAAGCAGGAAAAAAATTTGTGGTTTCGATATGACTATTCGAAGAATAATCTATAGAATACCATATGTCAAAATCAAAACTAAAAACCAACTCTTCATAGATAAGCAAATACTTTAGTCCTTATGTAATTGGCATAAAAAATTGAACACAAAAGCTTTTTTTAAAAATTAAAAAGTCTCAAATCCTCCAGATCAAAGTACCAGATTTTGAAATATCAACCCTAAAGGTTTGTGAGGGCATGTGGGAGAAGGGTAAAGATACTTATTCCTTACTATCTTTCCATAACCTGTTCATATATGTATTTTTAACTTATTCTAATAACCTCCCCCAATTTCTCCCTACCCCCTCCTCTCCCGCACCTGAAAAATATACACCTTTGAGCTTTCTGGTATAAGAATCTCATTAACTCATTAAAGGTAAGATTCCAAAGACTGAGGACTCAGCAACTAAACAAAACAATAATAAAAAGATTCCATTTTGTATTTGTGTTTTTAGCATTTCAAGAATTGAAAACACTAAGACATCTCCTGTCCTAAGTAGTAAGAGATGACGACAGGAAATAGAAGCCCACCTCACGAAAGCAAACATTATTAACAGGTCTTTCAGAGTCTCATAAATAGAGGACCCTAACACTGATAGTTTTAAAATGTTAGGTTAAGGGTATGTAAGAGGCATTTCATTTATATGGGAATCAGGAAGCTGATCTAAATCAAAAAGCTTTCCCTGCAGTCACAAAGAAAGAACAGACTCATAAAATTCAATGCCAAACGTTATATTTATATATATGTATATGTATATATGTGTGTGTGTGTGTGTGTGTATGTATATATATATATATATATATATATACATACACACACATACACACATCCCCCAAGGAGATACTAAGTTTACTTGAGTTTTTTTTTTTTTTTTGCTATAGGGCACATGTGCTCTAATCACCCCACAGGGGGAATAGCCACAGTGCAATCCCCTCTCTTCCATTTTCTTCTTGGGATCTTGGGCACATAAGCACACAAGCACACGTGTGCATCAGGTCTAGGACTTGAACCAAAGTCAGCCATATGGGAGTCCAACACCTTAACCACTACGCCACCTGCTGGCCCCTCTTAAGTATTTCTAATGACTCAAAAAGAGACCTCCATAGGAGGAGCTCTCTCTATTCCTACTGTTAGCTACCTTTTAAGAGTTAGGTATTACAGTTATTTTTAGTTAGTTATTAAATACTTCTTTATGCTAATCTTATCTGACTTTAGTCTTTTCCATGGAATCAAATAAAACAAGCTGAACCTCTATATGACAGTGATATTTTTAAAATATTCAATCTATTAGCAAAACATGCTAGTAATCTATATGCCCCTAGATTTACGATTATATTCTTTTTTAAGATCCTCCAAATTCAGAAGTATAAAATCCTCATGTACATGTGCACACACACACACACACACATTATTATTAAACTACATAATATCTAAATTCCTATTTCTAAGATTTTATTAAACATATAATTTATAAGCTTCCTCTTAAATTTAAATTACCTCTTATCTCAAAGTTTATTTAAAATGCTAAGTGAATTCAGTAATAAGGACTCAAAAACTCTATTTCTAATTTGAACACCTAATAATTTTACTCCACATAGTGTCATATATGCCTTTACAGTTATTATAAAACAATATTCTTTTGTCTAATATTCTCACTGCTGAGAATTCTTAAGGAAAAAATCTAAAAAGGACTAAAATGTTATATATCAAAGATATTCAAAGCATCTTACCTATACCAGCAACAAATAAAGTCAAAGTGTCCAAAGAGGGTAGAAAGAAAAGTGGGGGGAAATTACAACTATTAAAACATATTTTTGGGGGTGTGCGAGTAGTGTAGTGGTTAATATGCTAGACTTCCATATGGCCAACTATGGTTTGAGTCCCAGGCCCAGTGGCTTGAAAAATCACTCTGGGTGCATGTGTGTGCGTGCCTAAAATCCCAAGAGGAGACGAGAAGGGATTGTAGCATGGTCATCTCCTCGGGGGGGTGATTTCTCACTTTCCCTCTCTCTGTCTCTCTCTGATCAAGTGTATACTCCCTCTGGCAAAAAATCTTAAAAAAAATAACAAAAACATATTTTGAACACAAGATAGAAACAGGAGGAGTTTGAGACATTAAGGAACCAAGAGATCACAAACTATTTTAGGCTATGATTATCATTACAAGTAACAGCATAAAAAGTTGGTGGTTGTATGGGTGATTTTTTTCTTCTCAAAATTTTTACTGGCAGTATGATTGCATAATTTTAAAACCAAAAACAGAAAATATAAACCGTAACATCTAAAAACAGAAAATGAATTTTCTCTCCCTTTTGGGGAAGCATGTTGCTGAACTTAGAAGTGCCATTAACTAAATTACCCATGGTTGAAATTGCTAAAATAGAAATACTAACTCTATTTACATGGTCAGAAAGCTTGCTAAACCTAAAACATGCATTTATGAACCACAAGGTGCTGATTTGGGGGATTTCATGTCATATTATCTTTATTTTGGTTACATAATACCATATTTCAGGAACGAAACAGCTGGTTTTGATGGATTAAGTGTCTTAAATCAGGGACTGATTGAGTAAGGGCTAAGCTATTCCATTTTAATGAAATTAAGTATCTATATAAACGAAGCGTCAAATAGTTGAAGAGTTCAACCCAGAAACAGCAAAACCAATATCTAAATGGAGAAAATATATATGGGAGAAATAAAAATAGTGGAGGAAAAAGCTACAGACTAAAGAAGTAAAATTACTGGCTTTTGACTTAAAACTGCCCAAACAATCCTTGCTGAGTCCATAGTCCTGAGTCCGGAATTTCCCGTTGCTCCTCATGAGTTCTTATAGGAGTCACAACCCTTTGTCCAGTGGCAGAGTTGCCTATACATCTGAGTTAAGAACTTTTTATCAAGGTGACAGTGAAGTTTGTAAGGCTTCAAATCTAATTCCTGAATAACCCCTACTTCCAAGTATAAATCATAATTCAAAAATCAGCACATTTTTTTTCTTAAGGGCAAGTCAATATGAAAAGCCAAATTATAATCCAAAAGCAATTATATTCTCAGAATGATGGTCATTAATAATCAGAAATTTTCAATCATGATACCTAAGGCTTCACTGTAGGGTCATAACCACCCTGTAAGTTAAACATTATGGTTGGTTTCTCAGGGTATCCTCCCCTAAATTAAAGTAAAATGCCTTATGTTTACTCTCCATGCTGACCATATCCCTCATATTAAAAATGGTTTTTAATCAGACTGGTCACAACACAATTGTTTCAGTTTTAGCTTTCTTTCATAAAATATTTTCATGTCTTCTACTCTAACCTTGGCTAATACATGTTAGAGTGTTGGGCCATCTTTTCCACAGGCAATCTACTGATCAACTACTGCAGCTTCACTTGGAAACTAACCCTAGATGAAATTCAAAGAGCACCATGGATCAATCTTCTAAATTCTGATCTATAAGTAGTAGAATCACCTCCTTTTAGGAAGTTTCATAAAGTTAAATAAAGACTCAAATGATGAATAAAGTAGTAGAAAGAATCACATTACTTTAGATTCCCCTCTCTGAGGGACTGGAAAACACCTTCCACTGCAGTCAAGAGTGATGAAGACAGGACCAATTGTAACACCAACATCTGTAGAGAATCACAAAACCAAAACCCAGAGCTCCTTTGAGAAATCTGTTAGAATGAATGGCAAGAATCACTAGATTTTCTAGTCTATTCTGAAGAGCTCCAGATATCTTCTAAAACCTTCCTCTACAGCACACTCAAGCTATATTTATAACTATACCAGGATAGGGAAGGTTTTCTTATAATCAGAATCTCTCCTAGTTAAGCCCTTCCAAGATAAATAGGATTGGCCAAATTAAGCAGTTAATACAAATGTGAATTCTTTAAATGATTTTTCATCCAATATCAATGCTTCACAGTAAGTAAGGGAAAAAAAGGTCATAGGGTTCACCATATTTCTTTTTGTCAATAATCTTAACTAATATTGGGGTGATTTTTCCCTTTATAAAGAAATAATTTTACCATACATTTTAAAAATTAGAAAATTAAATATGCACACAAATCTGTGATTTTTTTCCCAACAAAATGCTTTAAGTATGAACATTTAAATGAAATTTTAACAAGTTTTTTAAAAGCCAGGTTTATAAACTAAAAGGTATCGGTACAACTGAATTATAACAGAGACAATCTAACTTAACAATATTGAGTCCTATACATTTTTACCTCTGAAAAATAAGACAAAATTGATCATTGAGTAATTAGCAAAACTATAATCTTTCTCAGTTTACAAACAAGATAAAATAACTATATAACCAAGAAAAGATGTATTTTTACAAAATGCATATATTCTAAACTGTGTTAAGAAAAATCATTATAGCTACAGTACTTTAATTTTAATTAATAAGAAATGATTATGTCTTTTTTTTCTAAGAGCGATTATTGCTATAGGGCACATGCGCTCACCATGGACAGAAAGGAGAAATCACCCTCTGGGGGTATGGCCATACCACAATCCCTTCTCCTCCATTCTCTTGAGATTTTGGGGACATGTGAGTTTTAAGCCACCAGGTCTGAGATTCAAACTGCGGTCGACTTCGTGGGAGTCCAGCAACGTAACCGTTATGCCAATGGCTGGTCCAGGAATGACATGTCTTATTGATAATTCTCTTCCATTAATGCATAGTTATATCTATCTACTTCTTAATTTGAAAAAAGTTTCCCTCTATTTCATCTGGTTAATAACTCTTACATATCTTTTTGGTCTCAGCTACTTACTTCTTCCAGCGGTCTCCCCCACATCCAGATCATCTGTTCTATTTATTTCCAATAGTACTTTCTGCTCCCACTAACAAAGCATTTAAATACAACGTATTATAACTGTCTACCAATGACCGGCACAAGTATTTACATATTCACCGAATGAAGAAGTCAAAGGTAAAATTTGTCAAAATAGTCTCCAAGTGACAGAAGTGCCATAGGCGAGAAAACCTCATGAATGAGTATACCCCCTTGTTTAGGAGAAAGAATGTGAAGATCTTCTCAAAGTAGAATATAGCTAAACAAGACAGGATGACTGACTGTATGCTGACTTAACAATGATCCATGCACTCTTGCAACTGTTTAAACTAGATGAGTCAATTTAAGAAAAAAGTACACATTTTTTTTAGTAAGAAGATTCACAAACTGGAAAAAACTCACCTGTCATGGGATCAAAGAGCTGATTAGCTTCTAAGTCTGTGAAAGTACTACTACAGACAGGACATTTGAAGGAAGCCCGGTTGGTGGAATCTCTCTCATCAGTTTCAATCCTCCTTCTCATGTGGTCTAATTTATATTTTACCACATTAACAAGAGTACGGTAATTGATAAAGTAGTAGTTATGACGAGTGGTTTTCCCATCTGCAGCGGTCTCTACCCTCATTCTGCATTTGATAAATTTGTCTCCCTTTAAATTATTCAAAACTGATCGAAGTTGCTTCCGATCAAACTTGAGAAGCTCCAGCATATCCTCCTCTTTCACACAGGGGTTCCGGATCAAGATGTCCAAGGCCAAGGCGTGCTCAATGCCATAAAACCCCCGGATCACGTACTTGGCCAATCGCTTCAAAGCTGCTGGAACCTCGGTGAGGACATCTGGATCTGCCATCTTTAGCAGCAAACTTCAACTTTTAATACACTGAATTCAGAAAAACAGAGAAGATTAGCGAGACATAAGGACATGGAAGTCATTTCAAATCTACGCTAATCAACCTATTACTAGTAGCAGATAGCTATCACTATTCTTGGAGTAACCACAAAAGTATTATTTTAAAAGACTTCTAATACCCAAGCATTTAACATAAAGAACAAATTTTCTTCTAGAATACACTAAAGATTACACCTAAAAGCTTGACAAATTTTGCAAATGATTACTGTCATGATCTTCAGTGTGCTTGATTCCAAAAAGTGACTTATCTATAACAATGATATGTCAAGTGCAGTCCATTTCAGAAAGAGAAACATGAAGCAGTTAAATGAAGTGCTAACCATGGTACAGATTTTGGGGAATGTTGGAAATTCCCTGAGAAACCTAGCAATTAGCATATTTTAAAAATGTTATTATTTCTATTTATTTCCTTCAGTAAATTTTTCTGCAAAGATTCTACGATGTTTTACATAGTCACATTTTCACAATAAAATCCCAAAAAGTCAATAAACACACAAGTAATGACCAGTTTAGATGCATACAAAATCATTAACTATTGTAAATCTGAGAGAAATTAACACTTAGATGGTGACAGCTTTGCCAAACTTGCAATTAAATAAACATCATCTAGTCCTTAAAAAGGGAAGAAGTGAGAGAAATAAAACAGCCCAAGATATCCTTAAATATGGATATTTATCGCTCGTGGAACAAGGCAGAGCTAAGTGTATTTAATTTTCCACATCGTGGTCCAGAAAGCTCTCTTCTCAGAGCCCAAACTCACATGTGGTTGTTAGACTTACATGTGATTATTTAAAAGCCTGAGCTTTGGAATTCAGAGCTAGCTTGTGTTTTGGTAGCTGTGAGATCTGGGGAAATGCCTTAAACAACTTCAAGCCATACTTTATTCTCTAAAAATTAAGGATATTATCAACTACTTTGATGGGAAAACTGAGATTAATAACTAAGAATGTAAGTAAATGGTTTAGAAAAGTCTTGTTAACAAAGACAGCCTTCATATTGACCTAACATATTCCAAACTAAAAATGGCCGAACTATCTGTACAAATTGTATCAAGCCCAACTTCCCTACTCCATAGGAAAAATGTTAAGAGACATCCATTGAACCATTTTAGTGAGTAGTTATATTGTTATAATACTAGTTTTAACTGAAACCTTTTATTTGCAATCAGTAGTTATTAACCCTATCAGATTTATTGTCTCTTTTTATAAGAAATACTTCTATAGCCATAGTACTATACTATAAAAAATTCCCAAATAACCAACCTATACACAAATTTTTTGGGAAAAATATAGGTCTTAAGTGTAAGAAAGGAAAGCAAAAGAAAAGTCAGTTATAACAAAATATATACTTTAGATTACAACTACTCAGGCATGACTATATATGAGGACAAATAACAAAGTAGCAACTAGATCCAAATCTGTGGTCCTAGAGTATTCCTGTTATCCCAGGGCTTACAGATGCCAGGCAAGTGCCACCGTATATTACCATACCAGACCCATTTTGTTCTCCTTTCAATGTGGTGTACATGTTGTACTTGAACCTAGCTTTTTTTTTTTTTTTGGTTTCACATACTCAACAGCTGGCAGAATATAACATATCCATATAACATATGGATCTAGAAACATTCAACAGACCAAAGAATGGCAGGCAAATGTGAACATAACCTATTTTTCCAGCACTATTTCCTACTATTGTATTCCCTTACCCACTCTCACCCCATACACTCCATGCAGCCGGCCAGTGGTTCTCAATCCCAGCTGTATGGCAGAATCATCTGAGTGGCATATTAATACCAACTCTTTGCACAATTTCCAGAGGTTTTGTTTCAGCTGGTCTAGGAGGGCCCCATGGCATCACATTAATTTTATAATAAAAGCTCTTTAGGTTAATCTAATATACAGCAAAAATCCATGGCTATTACTTATCCCATCAATGCACATCCTTCATGGAGATGTGCCTATGCCACTTACCACTCAGTTTATTTCCTTTACCTGAAACACCTTAGGAAGCCCTGAAAATTAGAGCAAGGAAATGACATGAGGACCCTGCAATCTTAGACTGTGACTCCAGAAAATTCTCAGACTCAGTTTCTTCGTATATAAAAATAAATAATAACTGCTACATACAGCTGATATATGGACTAAATGAGACAAATGATACAAATTGTTCTGATTTCAGGGCTGGCATAAAAGTTCAATTTAGTACTGGCATTCATAATAGATCCTATTTACAAAAGTGACTCTTACAGTGGAAACACTGAAGTGAGGGAAGATGGAGGCACCGGGGAAGTATCGGAAGCTATAGTAATATAATCCAACCTAAGGAAGACGGCAAAAAATTTCTTCGAGAAGAGGATAGGATGAATAACACTACAAAAATAAAATCAGAAGGATCTAACAACATATTTGAAACAGAGTACTAGAGTAGAAAAATCTTAAATAGCTCTTTGTTTTGAGCTAGCGTGACCAGGAATGGAAAAGTACTGTTATGACGAGAAATGGGTAACACCTAAAAAGAGCAGGTTTGGAGGAAAGGAGGCATTCACTTTCACATACTTGTCTTTGAACAAATACCATGAGTTATTCCTCTGAAGATGCCCAGCAGGTAGCTGATCAAAGGAAACTGGAGCTCAAGAACAAAGTCAAGCTGGGCTACCCTGTGCAAAGTCTCTGCATTCTGAACTCCTTCCTGACCACTGCCTCCTCTCCACCACTCCTTTCCCATTCATATTTAGTCTCTTTACTGGATCTCTGAACTTCTTCAGTTTCTGAGGTGAGAGTTCCCAAACTTATATCTACACACATTGTTTCATCCAAAAAATGTTTTGAACATTTTCTGAATTAGTTGTCAACATTTAAAAATGAGAGTTCACATAAATTTCAACTGCCAGCTCCTCCAGAAAACTGGAAATATCTGAAGAACAAAGTGAGGTTATGTTCCCATTTGGAAACAATAAGCTGGAGCTGAATAGCAGTTGACACTTTTCAACAGGGAAGGGGTGTGGCTGAACTCTGGAGACCTCTCAGTGTGCGACCTCTCAGGGCCCTTGTTCCTTCTATTTAGCTCCATAGTCTATCAGTCATGTCTCAACCTCACTTCCCTTCCCAGCCCAGCCCTACATGTATTCTAAAAAGTTTTAAAGACTACACCAGGCACAAAACTAGAGAAACAAAGTTGAAAACAATGCACTCTCTGCCCTGTGTCTACCCTTGTCAACGACACTTCTAGCCACAGATGCGTAATTCTCAGTTCCAAGAGCCACATGCATGAGAAAGACGCAGAAGCAGAGATGTAGGTGAACACAGACAAGCTGTGCTGCTCAGTCATGCTGAGCTTCTTTATTTATACATTTTACCAGGCACAGTGAACTGTCTGAAAGCTTTCAAGGATGCCATTGAAGTTCTACAGTTAGAGATAAGAACTTTAGTGTAGACATTTTCCGACCTTGTTACTATCATGTGTGATCCTATTATGCATCATAGGTCAAGCCAGTTTACTTATGCTGTTCCTCTGCCCACAAAGCTAAACCCGAACCTCCTCCTAAATATCCCTGAATTTTCAAATGGTATTTCAAAGAGATCTTCTCAGAGTGTATAGTAGCTTAGAATAATTCCCTCCCCCATGTTCCCATAGCTCTTCCCCTTCTTGTAGTTTGTCCATGTCTCTAAGACCAGGACTTCATTTCTTTCACCAATGAATTTCCAGCGTCTGGTACACCTAGTCATGTACTTCCATAAAATTTTCAGTTCACCTCCTAGGCACGTGTTCTACCAACAAGCCCATCCTGCCTGCCAGCTTTCTCCCAGTTTACTTCCTCCACTTTTGCTTGCACAGTAGAAAAAGACCACTGGACACACGCTTCTTAAAATGGTTTATGAGGGTGGTGACAGGACCAAAATCGCAATTTTAAGATTATACTGACTGCAGAATGGAGATAAAAGGGGAAAAGAGTGGTTTCAGGAGTCCTGTTAGATTATTTCCGTATACTACGATACCAGATGTAAAAGAAATTGAATTCTCTCTATGTAACAGCGGTTTTTCTGTTGCCATATCTCATGGGACTCTCATAAAGCAGCAGACTACCACCAAACCTCCGGTCCCGGCTGCCCTCCACGAGCCGCGTGCAGTCCAGTTCACTCCTCCCCACTGTGAGAACCCTAGTCCTAAAACTCCTTCGGACTCTCCCAATTGAATCCAGGGCCACACGAGGCACAGCCAGGCCCGTCCTACCTAAGGTAGCTCACGGGCCGCTCCGGGGTCAATGGTTCTTTGGAGGACCAAAAAAAGAGGGTAGCTAAGAGGAGGAAACGAGGCAAGATGACAGGTCAGGTCAGAAGAGAGTCAAGGAGAGAGGAGAGCGAAGGAGTAAGAAACCACGACACGCGACGCAGGGCCAGGGACCTGGGAACAAGAAATATGGAACAAGGTTTACCGAAGCGAATCCTCGAACACTGGTACTACTGCTTCCCTCAGTGCTTCAACTACCGGCTTAAACGACTACGCAAACTCTGCGACAAAGAAAACGCATTATGCCTGCGACCAGTTTTGGAAACTACCCGCTACCTTTACCCAGACGGACCAATCAGCACGGAGAACCCTTCAATAAAACAGCCATACTCCTACCGACCAATAAAATTAAAGATTCTGCTCCGTGCTAAGCTCTGATTGGCCTAGAATCCCGGAAAAGGCGTTGGCTGCGTAAAGGTGGAGGCAAGATGGCGTCCCTGGATCGGGTGAAGGTACTCGTGTTGGGAGACTCAGGTGAGCTGTCTAACCCACCTCCCGGGCTCCCGACACTTTTGAGTTATTCAATAACCGCCTCCTTTCATGATTTCCTCCCAGCTCCCTGGTTCTTCGGCCAGTGGTTGAAGTCCTCCGAGGCCTAAAGACTACACTTCCCAGAGGACTTTGCTCCATTGGCCAGAGCAGCCTCGTTTCGCGGGTTTGGGAGGCGGGGAGCGGACAGCCTAGACCCTTTCCTTCTCGGAGTTTGACGTCGGTCTCCGAACGACGCCAGCCTGGGGTGTATTTGCCTATTCCTTTGTTTTAGAAAAAGAAAGAAAAAATGCAGACATCGAGTGTTGTATTGGGCGCCGTTTTAAGACGTAGAAGTTAGTAGGACCTTGCCTTCAAGAGGTTTTTTTGGTTGGTTTTGGTTTGGGGATTTTTTTTTTCCCCTCGTTTAGGGATGTCAAGCATGACGCTGGCAAGCGCTTTGCATATTATTTAATTCTGGGTCCAGTCTTACCCATATTACAGATCAGAAAAGTGAATCATAGAGTTGTAAATACCGAACTAGTTTGAAACCAGAGTCCACGCATTTAAACGCGGTGGTGGTACTCTTTATTTTAATCCGGATTCTTGATTTTCTTGTTCTCATTTAATCTTTTACCTATTATGTGTTCCATTGTAGGGAGTAGAGGAAATTAAAATAAAGGCCACGTTCTGAAGTATCTAGGACCTAAAGCTGAACCCAATGTATTCCTTGTGTTAAAATTCGGCTTTTGACACCTTACACATTTGAGAACTGAAATTGAGGTCTGCATTTCCTCCTCCCACTTCACTACTCTTCTTTTTCTCCACCAAAACCTCAAGTCCTACTCTCCTTGAGAACTTGAAATAATGCTAACCTGGCATTGTGTAGACGTTCTTTTCTGGAATTGACCTTTGCATGTGTGCTGTGAACAAAAACATTGTGCTACCTACTTGGAGGTGGAGGACATTTTCCAAAGAGTTTGAAAGTTAGCCCTACAGAAAATACTGTATATTTTAAAGAGAGCATTATCTCTGTCTCTCGTTTTTTTGGGCAAGCACATGCACCCCTATGGCAACAACCTAAAAAAACAAGAGAGAGAACATTATTTATTATTTCCCCAAGAAAGCTGTTTTTTGAAATTTTATGACTGTAATCCCAATTTACATCAGTTTATTTCATCCATCATGTGACATGGAGTGGTGCTGAAGTTAATTTAATAAAATAATTCAGTTATACAAATGAGTAAAGTAATGGTGGCCTAAGGAACTTGGCAGTCCAAGAAGAATTTAGGACTGAAATCTAGAGCTAACAGGGTTCTTCATGATATGTGAAGTGTCCTCTTTCCTCTAATTCTCTTTTCTCTCGTATCTAGCATTCCCCTTACAGTATATACAGTTGGAACTAGTAGATTGACTTTTTTTTTCTTTTCTTTTTTTTTTTTTTTTCTTTTTTTGCTATAGGGCACATGTGCTTGACAGAGAGACAGAAAGTCAGAAATCACCCCCACCCCCCATGGCCATGCTGCAATCCCTTCTCCTCCATTCTCCTCTCGGCATCTTGGGCACGCTCGCACATGCACCCAGTGTGAGTTTAAGCCGCCAAATCTGGGACTCGAACCATAGTCGTCTACATGAGAGTCCAGCAACATAGCCATTACACCAACTGCTGGTCCCAGATTGATTTTTTTTTCATGCATTGGTCTGGAATTATGACTGTAGTTTCAGTGCATTACATAGCAAAGCGAGAATTGGCTCCTGCATTAAATGTGGAAGAGTAATCAGGCAATTAGTAAGTTTCCCCCCCAGCTTGATTTAGTTGTAAAAGAGAAGTCACAGTTGTGCCACCAGGAAAGTGATATTGTCACACATTCACTACTGTGAAATTAACTACAGTCTTTCTTTGAGCTTCCTTTTCACAGTGTTTTGCTGTTGTCAGGCAGATTAGAACATAGTTTTTACACATCTGCTTTTGTTTTAAAACTTCAAAGTTTCTTTTCAAATAAAGCCTTGTTTTTCCTGTGAAATTTTGAGTTTCTTATGTATATAAAGAAATGACTTGTGATTTAGAGGCTTATATTCTATCCTATGGAGCTATTTAACAGTTTACTAAGGAATCCTGGAAGTCTCACCAATATACACATACTATTTTTTTCTTTGTTCTTTTATAGTTAGGGAATGAGCTTAATGTGTTACCAACAGCTACATTTAGAAACTGGTGCTTATAATTCCTTTTCCCCAAAGCAAATCAGGTCAATTCTTTTCATCTAAATTAGAACCTTCCCAAATTCTTAAATAAATAAATAAATAAATAATGATTATTCCCTAGCACTTCACTGTTCTTTCTGTTTAGAGTTTTATGCAGTGTTAGCTAACAATTAATCATCCAAACAGTTAGCTCATGTAGAACTATATAGTATCACTGCATAGAGATGCTTATGTAGAGATGTCGATAGTCATGCCTTATATCAAGCTGATAACTAAATGCCTATATATATGTACCTGTAACATAAACAGATCTGCATGCACATACAGAAATCAAAATATACCCTAAAGGTTACAGATGATCCCACATAATGTAGTAAGTTCAAATGACAAAGTTAAGTTTGAGTTCTCAAAAATCTTAGTGTCTTTATGTAAAAAACTATAAAGAATAAAAGAGAAGCTTGAGAAAAGGTTTGACTCAGTTACACAATTACATGACATAGTTAATGCCTTTAATATATAAAGATATCATAAAAATTGATAATGCTGGGACCAGCAGTTGGCGTAATGGATATGTCACTGGACTCCCATGTAGTCGACCACGGTTCGAGTCGGAGACCCAGTGGCTTAAAACTCACACTGGGTGCATGTGCATGCATGCCCAAGATCCCGAGAGGGGAGTGGAGGAGAAAGGATTGTGGCATGGCCATCCCCCTAGGGGGGTGATTTCTCACTTTCTTTCTCTGTCTCTCTCTTTCTGGCAAGCGCATGAGCCCTATAGCAAAAACCTCTCAAAAAAAAAAAAATTGTTAATGCTAACACCCAGTAGATAAATGGACAGAGCACATCACCAGAGAATTCCTAACAGACAACTGATCTGCAAAGATGATAACTTGTAGTGAATGTCTTCACGAGAAAGTAAAGAAATGCAAACTAAGGCAAGATGTCACTTTCAATTAGCAAAAATGAAAAACCAATTTCTTAATACTGTTGAGGTGCAACAAGACTTGCAGGTTCCTGTGTATGGTGACAGAATAACCAGATGAAAATTATTTGTTAATATCCTATCAAGAATGTTTTTACTTGTTTATTTTTTAGTTTTTGCTAAAGGGTGAGACAGAGAGAGAAAGTAAAAAAAGGCTCTTCCTCTTAATCCCACAGTCAGATTAAGTTTCCTCTTAATACGCTCATAATTTAATCAAATTTAACACTAAAGTCTGTACCCAGCACAGATTTTGGTGGTAATCTTTCCATCCCAAATACCAGTCCTGAGGTCCTTTCCACAAGCACCTTGTTAGATGACCTTCCAGACTGTGATTGAACACTGTTAGTGACCGGGACTCAGGCCCCTAGGGGGATGGCCACTGTACAATCCCTTCTCCAGTGTTCTCTCAGGATCTTGGCACACGTGCACACACGCTCTGAATGATTCTTGGACTGCAGAATCTGGGACTTGAACCATGAAGGCAGCCACCTCGTATCCAGGGCCTTAACCTCCATGCCATCTGCTGGCTCCATCAAGAACTTCAAATGTTTCCTTTTACATACTTATTTTACTTCTTGGAAGGAATAACAAGAAAATAATTTTTATCTTAAACAAAAGTTTAAACAGTTCTAAAAGCTTTCTTAGCATAGTGAAAATTTTAAACATCCTAAATACCTAATTAGGATGAAGAGAGAATGGTTAAGTAAATGGTCATGTCTACTCTGAAGTACCATAGAAGTATATTTATGAAGATTCTGTAATAACATAGAAACTTGTAGTTGCTAAATTAATTCTTATTTTGGCCCTGTTTTGAGTACTAAAGATTTTAAAAGATGAGTAAAACCTAGCCCAAAACCTCAAAGAGTTTAAAATTAAATAGAGTGAATAAATAATGTGTTTTAAGTGCTCTGTAGAAAAATGTACAAGGTACAGCAGAGATTCAGAGGATGGTGGGTGGCGTGCATAGTTCTTCTTGGGTGAGTCAGAACATACTTTATATCTAGAATGAGCCTGTATCTTAGAAGACACAGGCCAGTAGGGGAGGAGAGATAAAGGGGAAGGATATGTAGAATATTCCAAACAGAACAAGCTGTATAAGCAAAATGCTTATGTTTTTATTATTTTTAAGTAATCACTTGCTTATAGAAAAACCCTTTTTATGGAATGAAACTTTCATGTTAACAATATCACTCTTTAAGTAAATTTTCTTTTTCAATACTTTCTAGACTACCTATAAATATAACTTCTTATAATTAAAGAAAAGCATAAGTAGTAGGTTTATACACAATAATACACATAAACAGGATCATCTAAATTTTTGATAGAAATAGTAATTCATAGATTCCTCAACTATGCTTTATCATAATGGAATTCCAAAATGCTATTAAATGAATGAGTGACTTCATCCTGGTTATAGACGGAGAGCTCATTCCCTTTCCTCTTCATGCAGATCTCTGAATGCTACCCATAGCATTAATAACTAGATTGCCCTTACTCTACCAAGATACCTTGGGCTAGTAGATACTACTGCTTGGTAAGCTGAGACTACATGGAGGGCCCAAGTTCAATTTCTGGCCCATCCTAAAAAGCCAGGTACAGGGGCACACGCCTGTAATCTCAGCTCCTTGGGAGGCTGAGGTAGAAGAAATGCCACAGAGACAGAAAGAGAGAGAGAGACTATCTTGATTGATTACGCTCAGCCCAACACGTCTAAAAGAAAATGAAGTGATGGCTGCCCTAAAGTAAAGGACCATGTTGTAGAAGAGGGAGTCATTTTGTTTTGTTTTGTTTTTCCAAAGGGTAAATCTGAGCCAAGTGGTTGGCTGCTTTTTAAAATCACTGTAGGGGAGAACTGTCATGTCTAAATATAGAATGGTGAGATAGTGAGTCCCTGTCACTAATAGTGTTCAATCACAGTCTAGAAAACCACCTAACAGGGTGATGTGGAAGGGACCTCAGGACTGGTGTTTGGGATGGAGGGATTACCACTAAAATCTGTGCTGAATTTTGAATGTTTCCCCAAAAATTTATGTGTTTAATTTAGTTATATTATGAGCATATTAAGAAGAAACTTAATCTGACTATGGAATTAAGAGGAAGAGCCTTTGGGTGGTTTGTTTAGGGCAGGGCCCTTACAATTGAATCCTGGTTGGCGTATAAAGAGGGAACAAAACAGAAGACTCTCACGAGAGGCAACCTGGATATCCAGACCATGAGCTGGATAAACCTCTATTTTCATAAATTGCCCAGACTCAGGTATTTCTGTTATAGCAACAGAATGGACTAGAACAATACCTTCAGTTTCTACAATTCTAAAGTAAGCTAAATATATTAACTCATTCAAAAGAAAAGAGATTGGTGGGACCAGCAGTTAGCATAATGGCTATGTCGCTGGACTCCCACATAGTCGACCACAGTTTGCGCCCTGGACCCAGTGACTTAAAACTCATGCCGGGAGTGTGTGCATGCGTGCCCAAGATCCTGGGAAGAGAATGGAGGAGAAGGGATTGCGGTGTGGCCATCCCCCCTGGGGGGGTGATTTCTCCCTTTTTGTCTCTCTCTCTCTCTCTCTCTCTGTCTGGCGAGCGTACACGCCCTATAGCAAAAACTTCTCCAAAGAAAAGAAAAGAGATTGGTATGAAATTGCCCTAGACTTAAATTTGAGGCTCCAACTGGAATCATCAATATCATGTAGCAATATGTTAGAATTCCAAAATCTTGTAGCCCTTGACATACTTAGTAAATCAGGAAGTCTGGGGTTAGGTCCCAAGATTCTGTGTTTTAACGAGTCCACCCAATAATTCTGTTGCAAACTTTAAGTGAACCACTCCCTCAACTATCTTCACTTTATTCCATAAAGTTGAAAGTTTTTTTTTAAATTTGCTACAGAATATGTGCACTCACTGAAGAGAAAGAGACAATGAGAGAAAGAAATCACCTCCTGGGGTGGATAGGCACAGCAATCCCATCTTCTCTAGTCTCCTCTTGGGATTTTGGGCTTGCACACATACATGCCCAGTGTGTTTTTCAAGCCTCTAAGTTCAGGATTCAAACTCACAAAGTCGGCCTTGTGGAATTCAGTACCTTAACCACCATGCCACTAGTTTGTCTTATTTATTCAATGAAGTTTATGTTGGTATGGTGCGAACATCCTTTAAGTAATGTTTTATGTATTATTTCCACATAATATCACGCTTACTAGTGCCATGATAAATTTCATCATGTCTCTTTTATGGCCAGTGCTTTTGTATCTTTTACAGGTGTTGGGAAATCATCGCTAGTCCATCTTCTATGCCAAAATCAAGTGCTGGGAAATCCATCATGGACTGTGGGCTGCTCAGTGGATGTCAGAGTATGTGTCTCTTCTATTTTAGCCTTTCAGTATTCATACTAAGAATAACTACATGATAACTTCAAACTACATGGTCAGATTATAGTACTATATTCAAGATTGAGTAATAATAATAACTTGGATTTATTAAGATTCAGATACCATGCGCCAGGTACTATGCTAAATGTTTTACATGCTTTTGGTCATTTAATCTTTTTTAAAACTATGATAGAGAGATGCTGGAACTAAGGCATAGAGAGGTAAAGTAACTTGACCAAATTTATTCAACTCGTAAAAAAGCAGAATCAGTATTTGAACCCAATTAGTCTGATTTGACAGACTTCAGCTTTAATAACTATGCTATCTATCTAGAGTACACTTGCTACTCCATAAATAATAAGGCCTGTGCCACTCATACTCTGCCAACTATTGGCTAGAATTACAGAGTAAAGGTAAAGGCTTCTGGAGCCTTATGTCTAGGTCATCTGTTTTATCTCACAGTTAGGAGTCAGGTGCAGTTCCCACTAAAAAGTTATCCTCTGGATATGGCTGGTCTTTGCTAATCCCAGCTGGTTCTGAGCAAGCCTCTCATCTGCGGGCACACTTCTCTCCTGTGAGTTGAATAGGGAAGGAATGGGTCTTTTCTAATCCCAGCTGGTTCTGAGCAAGCCTCTCATCTGCGGGCACACTTCTCTCCTGTGAGTTGAATAGGGAAGGAATGATAGTAAGCTAGATGAACAGTTACTTTTCATCTGGTCTTTCAAGCTATTGTTTCATGGGCTCTGACCTATAATGTTGATTATTACAAATCTGTCACACTAATTATGATTTCTTTTAAAGAAAATTTCTTCTCTCTAGTTGCTGTTAAAATATTTAGTTTTTTATCTTTGTTTTTGCTAGAGGATATATATGCTCTCCAAAGAGAGTCCGAGAGAGAGGAATAGCAAAGAGCTCTTCCCACAAGGAATGATCATACTGCAATCCCTTCTCTTTCATCACTTCCATTGGGGTTGGGCACACATGCGCATGTGCATGGTGTATATCCCATACTGCCAGGCCTGGGCCTTGAACCATATGGAATATAGCTGCCTTAACCCCCAAGCTACAGAGCCAGCCCATAGTATTTTTCTTTGATGTTCTGTAGTATTGCTATCCTATGTCTAAGTTGGGTTAGTTTTTATTCATCTTATTCAGAAATTATACTTACATTTCATTTACAAATTTTTAGCCATTATTTGTCTTCCCACTATTCGTCCTTTGTGCATTTCTGTTACATTTTCTTTGTCCTTCATATCTTTTTATTGCACTCTCATGCTTTTTATTCTTTCCTTCTCCCTGTTCCATTCTGGGTTATATATTTATATCTACCTTCCAGTTAATTAAAGATTTCTTCAGCAATGTCTTATCTGCTTTTTAATATATCCACTCGGTTTTTCATTTCAATGAGTGGTAATTTTTAATTTTGAAAAGTACCTTATGGTTCTTTTCAAATGTCAGAATTTTTCCAAATGTTCTGATCTTTCATTCAGTTTCTACTTTTTAATCATTTTCAGTATACTTATTTTATGGTGACTTTTGGATTGTTCTGTTCTTGTTTTTATTTTTGTTTTCTGGGATGAGAAGGTTAGATTCCCTGTTTGCTGTGTATGCTACTCTACTTCATGGAAATGTATCTTCCTTATGGTTTATAATTCTTTGAAGATGATCACATCTTCAATATTTTTTTCTCTCCATGTTGTACTGTGAAAGTATCTATTTATACTATTTATAGCACCTGTTTATTTCTGTTGCTCCCAGGGCCCTAGGGATTTCGGTGGTCCTTGTAATTTCTCAGCTCTGAATTTCCATGCCATCTAGATCATGTGAACTCACTTGTAGCATAGGCCTGCACTTTCCATTTCTTGTGGACGTTTCATCCATTCTCTGTCCTCTTCATTTGAGATCCCTGCCATCAACTTTTACTGCTTCCCTGAGCCTGTGGACGGAGTTTTCCCAACCCTCTCTTTTGCTGGGTGGGCAGTTCACCAACAGTCCAGATTTCAGGAAGGGAACGACAGTCTAGTCTTTATCACTCACCCACATGTAATCTTGCCTTAAAAGCTGGAAAGTAGGCTTGCTATTCCTAGATGGGCACTAAATTCCAGGCACCAGTCCCTGACGCTATACTTGAATCTATTTCAGTTCTCACTTCTCACTCTGATTTTAAGTTCTTCATTGCTAGCATTTGTGGATATGCCTTTCTTTGTCTGGTCTTTCTCTTGAACTAATTTTCTCCCCCTTTTTCTATTGTAAAATATTTTTATAACATTTCTATGAGTTTGAAGTAGGAGGGGACTGTCTGTGTCATTTCAGCCTACCTCATTGCCTACGTCTTAATATATGAAAGAAAAACAAGTTCTAGATAATGAGTTCAGTGGCAGCTTCATTTAGGTTTCAGACCCGATAGCCAAGTCTGGACAGAATTTCTCTCTTTGGAAGTTTCCTTTTTTGTGAAAGACCTTGACTTATTGAAAAGAAACTTGGATTTAAATCCCCCACTTTTGCTTCTTAAGTGTGTGTTTAGTCTAATTAGTTTACCTTTCTGGGGCTTAGTTGTATCATTTGCAAAATAGAGGAAAATAATGTATGTTTTATCTAGTGTATAGGTTTGTAGGGAGGATTAGAAAAGTTTAATAGATATGAGATCTAATGATTTATCATTTGAAGTTGAAGCTAAACTTTCATGCAGTTTTCTTCTCTTCCCTTCCCTTCTTTCCACTCTTACCCATTTCCTGTCCCTACCCAGA
The DNA here is from genome assembly GCF_000334495.1 of Tupaia belangeri chinensis. Classification (NCBI taxonomy): domain Eukaryota; kingdom Metazoa; phylum Chordata; class Mammalia; order Scandentia; family Tupaiidae; genus Tupaia; species Tupaia belangeri. The sequence goes on from NW_006159660.1 coordinate 3,769,285, forward strand.
GCCTAGTCTGCTGTTATTCATTTTTTGTCTTTTTCCTCCATTCTTGTCTTACTGAATCAGCTAAAACTCCAGTACCATGTTGAATAGAAGTGGCAATAACAGGCACCTTTGTTTCATTCCTAATCTCATGGACAATTTTTGATACATATACTAATACGGATGTTTGCCATAGGAATTTTTTTAGGTACATTTTATTAAAGAAGTTCCCTTCTGTTCCTATTTTGATGAGCATTTTTAGCACAGATGGATGTTGAACTTTATCGGTTGCTTTTTTGTAATAATCATAGTTTTCCTGCTTTATTCTGTTCCTGTGATAAATTATTTTGACTTTTTTTTAACATTAAACCAATTTTGCAATCTAGAATAAACCCAACTTGGTTTTGATATACTAATCTTCTCATATGTCACTAGAGTTATATTGTCATTTTTTAAAGATACTTTGTATCTAAATTAATGAAAAAGATTGACTTATCATTTTCTTTTCTTATAATCTCCTTGTGGGGTTTTGTTATAAAATGAGTTAGAAAGTATTACCTCTTTGAAAGAGTTTGTATAAGATTGTTGTTATTTCTTCTTTAGATATTTGAAACAATTCCTAGATGAAACTGTCTGTACCTAAGATATTCTTTGTGGGAAATTTTTAAGTAACAGTAAAAAAGATGTGAAAATAACTATAATTCTTCTTTTGTCAGTTTCAGTTTTTGAAAAAAAATTATCCACTTAATGTAAACTGTCAAAACTGTCTTATTGTCTTTCAACAAGACTTCTAAGCAATAAAACTATTCCTACAAATCCTACAGAAAATACTATACTTCTCTTTTTCATTTCTGGTATGAATAATTTGTGGCTTTTCTTAAATTTTCTTGTTTAGTCTTGACAGAAGTCTATCAAGGCTAGTTTCTGGCTTTGTTGATTTCCTCTAATATATGTTTTATAGGTCATTAATTTTTATTAATTTCTGTTCTTTATTGTATATATGCTTTCTTTGGGCTTAATCTACATTTTCCCCTAACTTCTTGAAATGAGTAATTACTTCATTGATTTTTTTCTTCAGCCTTTGTTTTAGAGTTCTGAAGAACTAAAATTTCTATCTAAGCACAGCTTTAGCTTCACTCTTGAATTTTGTTCATTATCATTTAGTTCAAGATATTGTCTAATTTCCACTATCATCTCTTCTTTGATTCATAGGTTATTTAGAAATGTGCTTCTAAATTTGACAATGTTTATTATCTTTTAATTATTGATTTCTAGCTTACTTTCATTGTGCTCAGAGAACATATACTGTATTATTTCATCCTTTGAAATTTGTTGAGATTTGGGACCAGCAGTTAGCGTAATGGCTATGTCGCTGGACTCCCACATAGTCGACCATGGTTCGCGTCCCGGACCCGATGGCTTAAAACTCACGCCGGGTGCATGTGCATGCGTGCCCAAGATCCCAAGAGGAGAATGGGGGGAGAAGGGATTGCAGCGTGGCCACCCCCCCGGGGGGGTGATTTCTTGCTTTCTGTCTCTCTGTCTCTGTCTGTCCGGCGAGCGCACGCGCCCTATAACGAAAACGTCTCAAAAAAAAAAAAAAAAGAAAGAAAGAAATTTGTTGAGATTTACTCTACGTCCCATTTTCTGGTCAATTCTAGTAAATATTTCATGTGTGCTCAGGATGCATATTTTATAATTGTTGAGTACAGCATCTTAAATTTGTCAATTCAGTCAAGCTTTTTAATAATTTTGTTCAAATCTTCTCTATTTCTGATTTTTTTTTTCATCTGCCTGTTTCATCAGTTGTTAAGGAATGGGTGTTGTAATCTCCAATTATAAGTGTAGATTTGTCTATTTCTATTTTAATTCTTTTTTTTTTTTGGAGAGTTTTTTCACTATAGGGCACGTGCACTCACCAGACAGAGAGAGACATAGAGA
>NW_006159660.1:3771482-3796829 GCF_000334495.1 Tupaia belangeri chinensis
GGGAGCCAGCAGTTAGTGTAATGGCTATGTCGCTGGACTCCCACGTAGTTGACCGCGGTTCGTGTCCCGGACCCAGTGGCTTAAAACTCACGCCGGGCGTGTGTGCGTGCGTGCCCAAGATCCCGAGAGGAGAATGGAGGAGAAGGGATTGTGGCGTGACCATCCCCCCTGGGGGGTGATTTCTCGCTTTCTGTCTCTATGTCTCTCTCTCTGTCTGTCTGGCGAGCGCACGCGCCCTATAGCACAAAAACGTCTCAAAAAAAAAAAAAAAAGAAAGAAAGAAATTTGTTGAGATTTACTCTACGTCCCATTTTCTGGTCAATTCTAGTAAATATTTCATGTGTGCTCAGGATGCATATTTTATAATTGTTGAGTACAGCATCTTAAATTTGTCAATTCAGTCAAGCTTTTTAATAATTTTGTTCAAATCTTCTCTATTTCTGATTTTTTTTTTCATCTGCCTGTTTCATCAGTTGTTAAGGAATGGGTGTTGTAATCTCCAATTATAAGTGTAGATTTGTCTATTTCTATTTTAATTCTTTTTTTTTTTTGGAGAGTTTTTTCACTATAGGGCACGTGCACTCACCAGACAGAGAGAGACATAGAGACAAAATGAGAAATCACCCCCCGTGGGGATGGTCACGCCGCAATCCCTTCTCCTCCATTCTCCTCTCGGGATCTTGGGCACACACGCACATGCACCCGGCGTGAGTTTTAAGCCACCAGGTCCGGGACGTGAACCGCGGTCGACTATGTGGGAGTCCGGCAACATAGCCATTATGCTAACTGCTGGTTCCCTTAATTCTATTTTTTTCATTGATATAATTTTAGATTGCATTATTAGTTGTATACTAATTTAAGATTGTTTAAACTTCCTGCAGGGTTTAACTTTTACCATTGTGACATGTCTTTTTCTATATCTGGTAACATATTGTGCCTTGAAGTATATCTTGTCTGACATTAAAATATTTTAACTTATTTTTAGTTAGTATTTGTATAATATATCTTATTTCCATCTTTTAACTTTTTATACTTCAGCGTCCTTAGACATATTTATAGTGTGTCTCCTGTATTTATGGGTAAATTTATTTTGATAACCAGTCTGACAGTCATTTAATTTGATTCTGATTGGATTTTGGAGCCTTGCCCCCAGATACTATGTTTCAGAGTTATGCATGATGCACAGGAATCTCCGGTTTAGGGAACATCTGAGATGATTCTGTAATGAATGGTACTTTGAGGAATGGTACTTAGAGTAGAATGTAGAATCAATTTTCTAAGTGGATATAAGAGTGGCTAATGACAGGACTTAGAGCAGAGGGGCAAGATTGAGAATGAGGTGATGATGGGAAGCTAGTAGTTTTTAATAATAAAACAAGAAGTAAGGGAAATATAGATGATAGTCTACAGCTTGTAAAGAGCACGGTTTTTGATAAAAGAATAGAGGAATCTTGTACTAGAGGTAACTTTGGAAGAGTTAGAAAGACATTTTACATTTCTCTACTCCAAGGTAATTAGAATGTTGAAGAGAGAACAGCATTTATTTGAGAGAGCATCAAGTGAAATTTTATGTCTTCGGGATAGAGCCAGGCGATAGTTAATACAATGAGGTTGAAGGTAGGATGTAATGGAAGGTCATAGGCGTGGAAAAGTTTCTAGGAGAAATGTGGAAAGATTTGGAAGAAGGAAACAACTGGGAATTGCGTGATGTGTAGAGGAAGCAGAAAGCAGTCTGGACATAGGAGTATGAGAAACCAAGTAAGTACCCAACATGTAGGATAACTGCGATATCAGGGATGTCTTGAGTACAACAGCGTCCTCTATTTGAAGGTGGAGACTTGATTTGTGTTGTGTAAATCCCAGAGAGCAGGCCAACGTGAGATTAGTTAGTTCACAAGACTACAAGCAACGTTTAGAAGTAACAGCAGCAGTTCCTTTCACAAAGCCCTGTTTTGGGACAAAGTAGAGTTTGAGTTCCCTTAAAGTTAGTCTATGCTAGACTGCAGATTTCTGAACTCTTAATAGGTAGAACATAAAACTACTCCAATGGAGACTGGAAAAGGGCTATAGTGGTCAAAAACAAATGTCATATAATAATGTGACTTATTTAATTGGAAAAAGTGTGATACTGGTTGATTCCTTTAAAGTCAGTCTTCTCTGAAATGCATTATTGTACAAGAATGAGGCATGTGGGCTTAAAAATAACCTTGTCATTTTATTACTTTATTACTGTTCGTTGTATCTTTGACTGGTTGGCCTCTGTCCTCCGTATTTGAGAAGAATGCATTTTTTGAGTGACAACATAATGAAAAGGAATTTTTAAACTATAACCTTAACGTGATCGTGGACATCAAAATTGTTTCGACTACTGTTATAATGAAATAAACAGTTCTTCCTTCTAGAAAGAATGATTAAAGCTGATAAAGCCTTTCTAATAATCTGTAAGAATATTGTCTTCTGTAGCAACTTTCATATTGCACTTGTTTCTGTGTTATTGAAATCTGTGAGACAGGATCCGCAAAATGAGTGTAGATCCATAAATACACACTGTTCGTAACTATTAGAAACAGAAGGCTTTTTTTGCCTACCTCAGATCTTTCAGACCCAACTGAAAATAGAGCTGATAAAAGGTATAAAGTAATTGTTTAATTTCAAGTGCTGGATGAAGCTAGTGAGTTTAATGTATTTAATTACTCAGTAACTATTAACATTTTAACTTTAGTATTCAGTGCAGAGATTTTCATAACTGAATTGAAGGGAAAAGAAAGAAAAATTACATTTTGTGGTATTCTTCTTTCATTTCATCTTCTAATTATGTTGCCCCAAGTCTAATGGGACTAATATAAATGTATGGCTATTCCAAATTATGAAAACAAGACTTGGAATTTAATCTTTTCACAAATTATAAATAAGGATATTGATTTGTCATTTCTAGTCCACTTTAATGGGATTTTAACTTTCTAATTTACACATTGCATACAATCAATATTTATTGAATTTCTCTTTGGGCAGCATAATAATGTTCAAGTGCTAAGGAGAAATTTCTTAAAAGGCATAATTTCTGTCTTCACTAAGAACATGAGATAGAATCAAGTAGATAGGATAAGGGTTATATAAATGATCTTTTAAATTACATTAATAACAATCATAGGTAACATTTTTAGTGCTTACTTTGGCTAGGCACCACTTACATACTAATTCATTTAATTCCCATAACTGCCTGTCACAGCGAGTACTATTGGTGCCCCCCTTTCGCATGTGAAGTAGTCCAAGGTCACATTACTAATAAGTGATGAAGCTGAGATGTCTCAGATGGTCTAATTTAAAGAGCCTGTGTTCTTCATTACTACTCCGTAGTGTCTTTTGTTTCATAGTGGTATTAAGAAAAAAGTATTGTAATGCTGTTCAATCCAATAATTATTAGCCTCATGGCAATTTATTTTTGTTGTTGTTGTTATGGTTGTTGCTATATAGGGTATGTACACTCACTGGAAAGGAAAGAGAGAGAGAGGAAATGAGAACTCACCTCCCCAGGGGGGATGGCCATGCCACAACCTCTTCTCCTCCACTCTCCTCTCAGGATCTTGAGCATGCATGCACATGCCCAGTATTTTTTCAGGCAGCCAGGTTTGGGACTCAAAATGCACAGCTGGCCGTGTGGGATCCACCTACCTTAACCACCATACCACCAGCTGGCCAAACAATTTAAATGAACTAAAATTAAAAATTTAGTTTCTTGGTTGAGAGCCACTTTTCAACTGCTCAGTAGCCACATATTCTAGTGGGTAAGTGTATTGGATATTTTCATCATCGCAGAAAGTTTCCATCATTGCAGAAAGTGGAACAGTACTAGTATAGAAAATAAATATTATAGTATTTCAGAAGAGAAGGTGAGGTGCCTGTGAAGAATGTAAAATTATGCTAGGTGTTAATGATTGAAGGTGTACCCTGGGTAACTGGGCAAATAGACTATTTCCCAAGAAGGGAAGATAGCATAGGTAAAAGAACAGGAAATTATAATCATTTCAGTTCCAGACATGGTGAAAAGAGGTACCTGTTTGCTACATTACTGAAGCTGTCCAGAAAGCATTTAGAAATGAGGTACTGAAGCTCAAGAGAGGATTCTGGGTTGGAATCATCTGTATAAAGATAATCCTAAACCATGAGACCTGGTAAGGCTTTTAAAAGGGAAAATGTGGGGAAAAAAAAAAAAAAAGAAAAAAGAAGAGGAAAACCTTAGGTATGTTTGGAGAATTGAAGGTGAAAGAGGGGTCAAAAAATAAATGATCAACAAGGAGAGAATAGCCAAGATGATGAGCTACCAGAGGAGCAAAGAGAGATGAGAACAATGAGGGATTGATTTTTCAGTTTGACATACTGTAGAGATATAAGGACTGAGAGAGAGAGACAGAAAAGAGAAATAACTTGGTTTGGTTTGGAAGTCAGTGCTGACTTTTGACAATGCAGTGGCATGTTAGTGGCAAAATTCAAATGATGTGACTGGGCAGAGAGGAAATGGAGACAGATTTAAATAAGACTTTTGTGAAATTTAGAAGTTAAATAAAGTAGAAAATCAGTACAGAATAGAAGGGAAAGTGAAGGTTAAAAAAATTAGAGGAAGCAAGCTTGACTGAAGGCAAAAAAGGAATTACTGGAAAGAAATATAACAGTGACTAAGACAAATTAATTTCTGCTTCCCTGGTATATTTTCTTAACTATTCTTTTTTTCACCCATCTCTCTGTTCCTAACTCTGTCCTTAAAACCATCTACCTTCTTTCTTCCCTTTAATAATTATTCCACAGGCACAGATACTAACCCAAATTTATTAACATCTGTAGCAAGTGTTCTTTCTTGATATGTGTTCTTTGTTTCTACTTTAAATTTTTCAATTTTCTAGAGGGTGTGTGTACTCATCACTAAAGAGAGACAGAGAAAAAGGAAGTGAGAAAGGACCCCCTGTGGGGGATATCATTTTGAAATCTCTTCTCCTCCATTTCTCTGTTCAGGATTTTGGGCCTACATGTACAAGCATCCAGTGTGTTTTTTAAACTAATAAGTCCAGGACTCGAATTCCACAGTCAGCCATGTGGAATCAAGCTGTCTTAACCACCACACCACTAGTTGGCCCTGTTTCTGCTTTTTAAAAGTTACAAACACTGAATAAGCTTATAAAATGACCTTATTTATATAGTCTTGATTTCATTTCTAATAAAATATCAAGAGTTGAGTAAATGAGAAGGTCCCAAGTGACAGGAGCATTCTGGAGTATGGTTCCCCATTTGATGATCAGCACGTACTATTGTTTTCTTTCGAAAAAGTCCTTCTTGTATGACTGTAAGGTCTGTAATGACTTTACGTATCTGATCCTTGATGGCCTGACTTAGATATAAAACACATTTCTTACAGTTTGATATCATCCCCTCCCATTGTGTTAGGCTGTTAGTGTGATGCCAAGGTACCATTTATTGTGTCAAAGACAATACTTGTTATAATGTCAGGCTTTCTGTTAGAGATCACTCACCTATGTAAAAGAATGTCATAGTTACAAACCTACAGGCTCTTGGTTTAAAGTTCTTAGGGGGACCAGCAGGTGGCATGGTGATTGGGGTGCCGTCCAACTGCGGTTCACATCCCAGACCTGGTGGCTTGCTTTCTCACTTTCTCTCCCTGTCTCTCTCTGGTCAAATTTAAAAATAATAATAAATAAAACTGAATGAATAATTCTTTTTAAAAAAAGAAAGCTTTTAAGACTCATTCCATATAAATCAAATTAAACCTAGCCACTATTAATTGAGCAAGTTGGAAAAAAGACAGGTATGTACCTTCTCTTCTAATTCCAACAGAAAACATGACAAGAATTCATTAGGGAACGTATTTTGTGGTAGTAAAGAAAGTGGGACGATTCGACTTGGTAGTACATAGCCAGAGGCTGCCAGCTAACAGACTTGTTACGTTGCAAGGCTAGGACTTGCTACCTAGGAATTGTATTACATGGTAGTTATTCTCAGAGGAGTGATAGTCTTTTAAGGGAGTCAGCATTAGATATTTGAGGTAATTTTTGAGGAAAAAAATGGTATACTTCAGTGATTGCCAAATTTAATTATGTATCAAAATCATACATAGAGCTTTTTTTTAAAAAAAAAAATGCATACTTTTGAGTTTCATCCCTGAAGCTGCAGGGATGGTCTAGAAATCTGTATTTTTTTAACAAACTTCCTATTGTTTTTTATTTAGTTTTCAGAACTGTACTTGAGAAGCATGAAATTCAGTAAAACAATGAAGTGAATATAAGATAAACTTGGAGGGTGAGAGCTTCTAAATTTACTCACATTTAGTAAACATGTCCAAATGTCTAATATGTGCTAGGTATTATGCTATTTTCTAGGGCTACAAAGAAGAATAATACATGGTTTCTGCTCTTAAGCTTAGAGTCAGATAGAAGAGATATCAGCAAATAAATAAGACAGTATAATTAGTGAAATGATAGAGGCATAGAGGGTGTTATGGAAGCAAATAGGAAGAGCATCTAACTCTCCCTGGTTTGGGGCAGAGAGGAAGACAGGATCAGGAAGGCTTCACTGAAGTGGCTGAGCCTTTACATAATAGAAAATTACTCCTTATTTTCATTTGTATTGTTTATTTTAGTTGTTTTGGTTAGAAATCTTGCTAAAATTTATGCTACATTTCCCTTCTTTGTTAAACAGAACACATATAGTTCAACCTTTATACTGATGACTTGGCATATCACATGTTATCAATTATTTATGCCGTATAGCAGAATAGTGATATCTTTTATTGCAGTATACAAGATTGATTTACAGTCTCTAAAATAGTCCCTAACTGATATGATTTTCCACTTGTTATCCTGTCCTTTTGTCATCGTTAACAGTTTAATAATTGTCTTAATTTCAGTGTGACTATTTATAGAGTACTGCCTTTACCTGATTTTTTTCCTTGGCCAAAAGAATATGGACAAAATAATAGTGGATAAATAGTGTAAAGCATTCTGTTGACTATAGTATATGAGTTGGTGCATTTTATGACATCTTTTTTTTTTTTCTTTCATGAGTGGAGGACAGAGAGATGAAGAGAGACAGAAGATTAGGCACTCCTAACAGAGTCTTCCCACGGCCATTGCCCCACTGTCTCACCTGGCCCAGATCATGGGCATGCATGCTCAGGGAGATCCCAGGATTCAAACTCCCATGGGAATCCAGTTATGTTATCATAGCACTATAACCTAGCATCTATTTTAACTACTAAGCTATATTGTTTATTATTATTTCAAAGCCAGCAGATATTTTAGAAATCTCATAATACAACTCAATTTAATTATTTTTAATTTATGATAGTATGTGCATATGAGAGAAAGAGAGAACTCTACAGGTACACTTAAATTTTGAAAGAATCCATGGGACCAGCAGTTGGCATAATGGCTATGTCACTGGATTCCCATGTAGTTGACCACGGTTCAAGTCCTGAGCCTGGTGGCTTAAACTCACGCTGGGTGTGCACATGTTTGTGCCCAAGATCCCAAGAGGAGAATGGAGGAGAGGGATTGTGGCGTGACCATCCCCCCTGGGGGGTGATTTCTCGCTTTCTGTCTTTCTGTCTCTGTCTGTCTTTCCGGTGAGTGCACACACCTATAGCAGAAACCTCTCAAAAAAAAAAAAAAGGGACCAGCAGTTAGCATAATGGCTATGTTGCTGGACTCCCACGTAGTTGACCGTGGTTTGCATCCCGGACCCGGTGACTTAAACTCACGCCGGGCGCGTGTGCGTGCATGCCCAAGATCCCGAGAGGAGAATGGAGGAGAAGGGATTGCGGCATGGCCATCCCCCCTGGGAGATGATTTCTTGCTTTCTATCTCTCTGTCTGTCTCTGTCTGTCTGGCGAGCGCACACGCCCTATAGCAAAAACCTCTCAAAAAGAAAAGAATCCAGTCAGTTGGTGTATATTTTTCTGAGCTCCACATTCTGGTGGGTTTTAGCCATGAAATAGGGGAATATAATAACCGGGGTTGAAATTTTGCCAGATGAATACAATGTGAGAAGGATAGAGGAATGACTAATGATGGATCATGGAATTTATGCTTAGGAATTAAGTGAGGCTTTGGAAGTTGAAAGGGACCTGGGAAAGATGTTAGGATTAATTAATACGAGTTGGAATATCAAAAAAAGTGTGTTTGAAAGATAGGCAACAGTTATCAGGAAGTCAGAGAGTGAGATGTTGGTATAGCGGGTTATCGGAAAAGTTATGACCCATTTTTGCATGGAAAAACATAGAAAAATATGTCATGACTTCTGATGACTCAACAGAATGTCCAATGCTTTCAGCTGAAATGAGAACATTTATTCATTTTTTAGTGACTAAAATAATTATTTTAATTGATTGATTTGTTAGGTTCATGACTACAAAGAAGGAACTCCAGAAGAGAAGACCTACTATATAGAATTATGGGATATTGGAGGTTCTGTGGGCAGTGCCAGCAGTGTGAAAAGCACAAGAGCAGTATTCTACAACTCTGTAAATGGTAAAGCATTTCTTATTTCTACCATATTTTAATGGTCTAGAAATATAGGTTGTCTGATATAGACTTCTATGACATGACAGACTCTATCTTAGTTTGAGAAAGATCTGATAGGAGTTCAGAATTCTTGATTTAAATATGCATATAACATTCCAATTTGTATTTCTAGATTCTAACCATGTAATTCTATACATTAAACATCTGCTCTAAGTGTTTACATTATCATGATAAACAAATATATTGAGAAATGAAATTATCTTTGGGATACTTGATATAAAACATAACTTTCAGAATCCTGTCTCCTGGGAGTGTGTTTCTCCAGTTAGTCATTAAGTCCAGTAGGACCATAGGAGTGCCATAGGAGTCTTAAGCCAGAAGTCACAGAGATCGGGGGTTTCCTCTTACTTGTCTCTTAGAGAGAGTCCTGTGGAGTTATAAAGAGCAAGCTGCCTAAGGATATTTTCAGAGGTGCAGAAATTTCATGCCACTACAGATGTTCAGATACCAGGGACAGACTTCAGATGGAGGGTGTATAGTAGAGGCCGTAATCGCAGTCCATAGAATGCCTACTCTGTCACAGGACTAGAAACCACCTGTGATTTGCCTATAGAGTTTCTTTATCTCTCTGGCATTAGCGAGCCCCAGATCATGTGCATGCATGTGCGCAGCATACTCAGCAATGTCTCCAGACATGAACCTGGAACCCTCCCATGTAGATCAGCCTCATAGAGTGTCACATTTCACCATTATTCCATCATCTAGCCCTTTTCTCTTTTTAAAATAGATTGGTTTTGGTTTTGGGTTTTTTGGAGAGATTTTTGTGATAGGACGCATGCACTCACCGGAGAGACAGCGAGAAATTACTCTACCCCCCTCCCCCCAGTGGAGATGGCCATGCCACAATCCCTTCTCTTGCATTTTCCTCTTGGAATTTTGGGCATACATGCACACACGCCCAGCATGAGTTTCAAACCTCCAGGTCTGGGACTCAAATCTTAGTCAGACTCTAGTTGCAGTTAGCTCTGTGAGAGTCCAGTGATGTAACCATTATGCCATCTGCTGGTCCCTTAAAATAGATTGTTTTATGATCATTTTTACTGTGCAATAGAATTTCACCCTGTCTTTGATAAATATGCCAAAATATTTGACATCGCACCTCTTCCCTTCAAGTAAATGTATAGTCATTGATAGGACCTTATTTATGATATGCTTAGATCTCATTCAGTATTAAGTAAAAATTGCATCTCTTTAGTACTTTCCTTCCTTTTTTTTGAGAAGTTTTTGCTATAGGGCACATGCACTTGCCAGAAAGACAGAGACAGAGAGAGAAAAAGTGAGAAATCACCCCCTGGGGGGATGGCCATGCCACAATCACTTCTCCCCCATTCTCATCTTGGGCACACACACACACATGCACAGCGTGAGTTTAAGCCACCGGGTCCGGGACTTGAACTGTGGTCAGCTACATGGGAGTTCAGCGACGTAGCCATTACACTAACTGCTGGTCCCGTTATAGTCCTCTTTCAAAAGCTTTCTTTGTCATAAAGTATTGTGGATAAACAAAAAGTAGAAAAGATTCTTGCCATTGGATACATACCATAGGAAACAAGATGAATTATGTTAGTCTTTGAATTGTTAGGTCCCATTTAGCTCAGAATATGTTAAGTGAAATTATTGCAGTCTAAAAAAATAAAACATTCGTAAATGAAGAAAACACATTTATAAGAAAATGACATTAATATATGTCATCATCAAATAAGAAGTTCATATGATAACGGCATATATTAATAGAATGTATATAAATAAGAAAAACAGTGAAATAAAACTAATATAGTATGAAGCGACTTCGAGAAATGAGAGAAGAAAAGGAAACCTCTGTTAGACTTAGAATCAGTAGATAAATTTGTGTCAGTCAGATGACTTGTCAAAATAAATATCTGATCTGGCACAGGGAAGTTTAAGTATATATCTTTGTTGTCTAGATATTTTTAAGAAAGAATTTTTTTAACTAAAATTCTCAATAATGCAGGGTAAAAATTATAAACAAATTGTACAGGGCCAACTGCAATGACACAGTTGTAATACAGCATTGCATTGCTGAGAATATATGGTAATATCCCTGGTTCAAGTCCCAAGGTCTCCCTGGGCATGCATACATGTGCCTGTGATTCTCGCTGAGTGAGACAGGAAGTAAGATCACTGTTTGAAGATCCTGTTGAAGTTACTGTCTCTCTCTACCCCACCTTTTCCTTCACCCTCTCCCTCTCTTTTTTTCTCTTCCTTTCCCACGTTCTAAAGGAAGATATAAATAATTAAACAATAATATAAATAATACGAACACTCCTCGCCTAACGACCAAGCTGTGTTCTCTCCACTAGGTCTTTAAGTGAATTGGTTGAGAAGTGAGGCTCTTAAAGGCAAATATTTTGTGATGTGTCATGGCACCATAGGGTACATAGTTTTCATTAGATATCATACAACGTTGCACTAACATAATTCTATCCATACAAAAAGTATATATTAGATAAATACCCGAAAATGACAAGACACACCACAATATAAATACAAATATCTAGCCTCATCATTTTTATTTATTCTGAATACTACTATAGGTGCACAATAAAGTACAAATTTACAAACAAGATATGAAGTCTTGGATGATTGTGAATGCTTCCTGTAGTGAATACTAACCAACATTAGGAATAATACAAAGACTGAGAAAAAGGATTCCTGAGACTCACACAGACAAGAAAGGGGGTTTCCCTGTGTTAGAGAACTAGTCCTAAACTCAAGTGATTGTTAAACAAGTTGGTCATTAAGTAAGGAGTATTTGTAATGATAATACTGGTAAAGGCTACTTGCTTCAGCAGCACATATGATAAAATTAAAATGATACAGAGAAGATTAGCGTGGCCCCTGTGCAAGGATGACGTGCAAATTCGTAAAGTGTTCCACATTAACAAAGAAAAAAAAGACTACTCAAATACTAGAAATTGGAGTAGGTTGGGGCCTGCAGGTGGCATAGTGCTTAAGGAGCTGGACTCCCAGATGGACCATGGTTTGAGTTTGGACCAGCAGCTTGAAAATCATGCCAAGTGTGTATACATGCATATCCAAAATCCCGAGAGGAGAATGGAGGGGAAGAAATTGAAGTGCAGTCATCCTCCTTGGGGGTGATTTCTTATTTTCCTGTAAACTTATAAGTGGTAAAGAAATAATCTCTCTAAAGCCATACTAATTTATCTTTTCTATAACTACTATTCATTAGTGATTTGTCTTCTTTAATATTAGAAAAACTATAGATAACCTATGTTGGTTTTGCAGATAAGACTAATATTTATTTCCATTTCTTGAAGTTAAAAATAAAAATCTCTGATGTTTATTGAAAATTTATTTCTGTGTTCTTTTACCGTGGCTCTGGAGCATTTCTCTTGGTAGACGAACTCAAGGTTCTTTGTTCCATCTACTACCCCTGGTTTCCAAAGAAACAGAGCATAAGAATAACTCCATTCAAATGCACAATCTTTATTCTTTTTGTTTGTTTGAAGTTTATCCATTTATTTCTTCCATGAGGTGAGAGGAAGAAAAGCACTGCCCACAGGGTCTTCATGCCACAGTCTAACTGAAACCAGTCAGGATCATGGGCACACGCATCCCTGGTATGTACCAGGAGACCTTAGGACTACAGCCGAAGCCCTCCCCATATGACTTCATTATGAAGCATTGTTCTACTGCTGTATGACCATGGCTGGTTCTAATGCACGTTCTTCTTTTTTTTTTTTTTTTAGAGAGAGAGATTTTTGCTAGAGTGCATGAGCTCACCAGAGAGACAAAGAGACAGAAAGCGAGAACTCAGCCCCTGGGGAGATGGCCACACCACAATCCCTTCTCCTCCATTCTCCTTTCAGAATTTTGGGCACATACACATACACATGTGTGCCTGGCATGAGTTTTAAGCTGCCAGTTCCAGGACTCAAACTGTGGTCAGCCATGTGAGAGTCCAGCAACGTAACCATTACACCATCTGCTGGTCCTCCAACGCAGGCCATTCTTAGCAAAAATTTTCTTCCCTCAATATTTTACCTTCTTCCAGACTCTGATAAATTAGGTAATCTCAGGAGATTTATAGTGTTTCTACTTCTCTCCCTTCAGATTTTTGTTAAAGTTGACCTATTTCTTTCATGAAAGAGAGAGACAGGGAGACAGAGAGACAGGCACTCCCAACTAAGTCTTCGCCCTGCAGTCCACCCCAAGGCCAGCCAACCTGGCTCACAGGCATGCCTGTGTCTAAAGTGGTAGAGGCCTCAGGATGCATACCTGGACCTTCCTGTGTGGGTCCAATTGTGTTATTGCTGTGCTACCATCTTGCCCCTCCTTAAAATTAGAACATACTGTCCTCAACTGTCACTTAACTTCTTTCATCCGGGCCCCACTTTGGCTCTTCTAACTCATATTCTACAAAGTAATAACTCTCAGCCTAAATAAAAGAGGAAGAATAAAGAAAAAGGATGCTTAAATGATCTTCAAAGTTCAAAAGCCTTACTTAAGAGAGCCTAAAATCCTCCCTGTCTATGTGTCCCGACTTGCGGGACTGTCGAACAGGTTCCCTGGGAAAGGGAGTGAGCTGGACTGTCGAACAGGTTCCCTGAGGGAGGGAGTGAGAGATGGGACAAACACGCACACACACACACAGAGTGGAGACAATACTAGGAGCTGATCATGTCTTGCGTCTTCTAGTCTTCTGTTTATTGAGGAAAAATGGTGAGTTATATACAGGCTGGTGGGCATTGATCGGTTGCCCGAAATGCAAATGAGATAGAACAGTATGAACCAATCATTGGTGTGGGTGGATCTCTCCCGTTGCCTAGAAACCCAGCCTAGAAACCCAACCACTTCTGGGGAGAATGGTTGGTCACATGGGTTTGCTCAATAAGGAAGTGAAACCTAATGGTTTCCAAGATGGTGGATAGCTCAAGATGGCGGATAGCTCAAGATGGCTTCCGTATGCAGTGCCCTCCACATCTATGTAATAGCTATCCTAGGTCTATATAGTGCTTTTACTCCCTTACCAAAGGCCTCACTTAGTTAAGTAATATATATACTGGGGAAATAGAGGAGGGAGAAAATACCTGCCACTCATTTTTGGTAAAATGAGATTTCATTCTCCAAATTTTTTACCGTCAGAATACCTGATTGCTAATTGTAGCTACTCCACTATTATATGACCTAAGATAGATCACCCAACCTCACTAAGCCTCAATTACCTCATATATATAATGAAGATTGTTATAATGTTTACCTTATATGACAGTTTTGAAAATAAATAACACATATAAAGCACAGTATCTAGGTACTGAATAAATATTAGCTGTATTATTTTTTTAATAATAATATTTAAGGGATCAACAGATGGCATAATGGTTATGTTGCTGATCTCTCACAGTTACCGCAGTTCGAGTTGTAGACCTGGTGGCTTCAAACTCATGCTGAGTGCATGTGCGTGCATGCCCAAGTGTGGAGAAGCAGTCAGTCTGAAAACGTGATTAAAACATGTGGTCTGTAGACACATATGCAGAAATGCACTTTTGTAAGCTATTTTAGCAGGGCTATTGAGGAGCATTTACATACGAAAGCAGTATTTTCCTGTTGTCAATGGTTGTCTTTTTGTTGTTGTTGATATCTAATGCCCTGATACTGCCCAGTATCAGACTAAAGGAAGTCACATGCGTTTATTAGGTTGTTCCAAAAAAAATATTGGATAAATTTTATGGCTCCAGTCATTTTTACATCTTCAAACAATTTACATTTAAAAACAACTGGTTTTGCATTTTTATTTTTCTTGTCTTATTCTCTTTGCATTCCACTTCCTTTAGCTTACAAAAGTGCATTTCTGCATGTGTCTACAGACCACATGTTTTAATCACATGTTTTCAGATTGACTGCTCTCCACACCTAAGATCCCCAGAGGAGCATGGAGGAAAAGGGATTGCAACATGGCTATCCCCCCCGCCCGCCCCCGGGAGTGATTTCTCATTTTCTGTCTCTCCGTCTCTCTCTGTGTTTCTGGTGGGCACACATGCCCTGTAGCAAAAATCTCTCTTTAAAAAACTTAATATTTATTGCAATTTCTAATTTGCATACATAGACGTACATCTTTGTGATAGTAAAAACTGCAGAAGCCAAATAATTCTACCTCTGGCGCCTTTCTTTTTTAAATTGACATATCCCACATCTTGAAGATGGAGGAATTGTCAATTGCGTGTTCTCTTTCACAGTAGAACCTGGGTAATACAGGAAAGGATTGGAAGTTTTAAAACCTACAGTCTTCTGAAAAATAAGATGATATCCTAAATACTGTTAGACAAAAAAGCTATGCCTCTTTCATCTATATCTTATTTTAATAGTTGTCTGCTTTGCCTTTTGATCTAGGATCTTAATTTTACATTTGTATGTATGTCTATTTGTATATACAGATGTTTTAAAGTTTCTTTTTTTCTTTCTTCCATGAATGAGAGAGAGAGAGAGACAGGCATTCCCAACAGGGTCTTTACCCCACAGTCCACCCATCGTTTCAGCCAGCCCTGGATTATGAGCACATATGTCCAGCATGTCAGGGAAGTCTCCGGACACAAACCCAGAACTTTATTTTGTGGGCCAGCTTTGCAAAGCATTGTATTGCAACTGTACTATTGTCCAGCCCCTGTTTATATTTCTGGTCCTCATTACATTTTGTTATTTTTTTCATTATCTCAAAAGTCCTTGTATTTTTTTACTATTCATACTTCTTGACTATGTCTTTTTCTTTTGCTCTTTTAAATTTCTTATAAATAACCATTAATTCAAAAAACTAGAAAATTATACTTTTAAGGATCAGTCCATGGTGTGATAGTTGTAGCAGCTGGATCCCACATGGCTCACTATGCAATTTGAGTCTCAGGCCCAGCAACTTGGAAAGTATTCCAGGCACAAGTGCATGTATGCCCAAGTTACGAAAGGAGAGATGGAAGAAAAGGGATTGCAGTATGACCATTCCCCATGGAAATGCTTGTTCACTTTCCCCCTCTGTGTCTCTCTGGCAAACACACAAGCTCTCTAGCAATTTTTTTTTTAAATGAAAAGAAAATTAGGCTTTTGAGATGATTAAGTCCAGGTGATCCATAGGGCAGTATTTTGTCAGCTGAAGAATAACAATTATATCAAAATAAGTCAATACCATTTTTTATCATTTTTATTATTATTTTAGTGAGTATTAGAATTATGTATGCACTGATGTCTATGGCAGTACTGTATACAGTGGAGAACAGTGTAACTTAGTGAATGAATATAATGGATCATCAGAAGTCATGTCATATTTTTCTATTTTTCTATGCAAAAATGTGTCATGACTGTTCCAGTGACCTAATAATTTCTTATCTACTTGAAATAGCTTTGCATACCTTGATTGATGAGGTGGTTCTGCAGCTAGAACTAGAGTAGGTCCTCAAAAACTGTATAAGGTACCAGCAGATGGCATAGCAGTTACATCACTGGACTCCCACATGGCTGGCCGCAGTTTGAGTCCCCGAACCAGTGACTTGAAAATCACTCTAGGCATGTGTGCCCAAGATCCTGGTAGGAGAATGGAGGAGAAGGGATTGCAGCGGTGAGAGGGTGGGGTATGATTTCTCACTTTCCTTCTCACTGTCATCTCTCTCTCTTTCCAGTGAGTACACGCCCCCTAAGGCAAAAACCTCTCAAAAAAAAAAAAAAATTAAAAAGCATTGAATAAAAAAATAAGAAACAACATTCTAAAATTTAATGATATTTTGTCAATTCTAGTAGAATGAAAAAATGTCATATATCTGATAAAGTTTTATCATTAATTATTTATAAGCATTTGGAGAAATTTTTAAATAATTGTGTCTGGACTTGTTAGTCATATGGAATGCTAGATAAAATAAATAACCTAATGCTTACATTTACTAAGCTTCACTTTGCAAATTTTGAAATGAAGAGGAGTCACTACACTATTAACATTACTTTCTCTAATTATTTTAGGTATTATTTTAGTACATGACTTAACAAACAAAAAGTCATCCCAAAACTTGTATCGTTGGTCATTAGAAGCTCTCAACAGGGATTTGGTGCCAACTGGAGTCTTGGTGACAAATGGGTAAGCCCAGAATTACTTCAGATTGATTAGAAATGTCTTAACAGTCACAGTAATGTGCCCTCCAAAATAACATTTTAAAATGTTTGGTTTGCAAATATTTTCTCCTAATTTGTAGATTATCTTTTCCTTCTCTTAGCAGTCATATAAAGCAATAGTTTTTATTTTGATAATATCTCATTTTTTCTTTTATGAATTGTTCTTTTGCTATTATGTCAAAGAACTCTTCACTTACAGATTTTCTCCTGTGTTTCTTATATAGTTGTATACTTTAGGTTTACATTTATATCTGTTTTTTTTAATTGGCTTGGTATAGATGTAAGGTTTTAGTTAAGGTTAACTGTTGTCTATCAATGTCCAATTCTTCCAACACCATTTGTTGAAAAGATTATCATTCCTCCATTGAATTGCTTTTGTTCCCTTGCCACAGTTTATCGTATTTGTATGGATCTGTTTGTGAACTCTAAATTCTATTCCTTTTCTCTGTGTGTCTATCCCTTCACCAGTGTCACACTAGCTTGATTATAGTCACATGATAGTCTTAAAACTAGGCAGTGGGGGCCAGCAGCTGACATGGTGGTTCAGGCACTGGACTCCTACTTGGTGGAACAGGAATGAAGTCTCAGACCTGGAGGCTTGAAAATTACACTGGATATCTGTGCATGAATGCCCAAAATCCCAAGAGGAGAACAGAGAAGAAAGGATTGCAGCATGGCGGCCACTCCATGGGGAGTGATTTCTCACTTTCCTTTCTCTGCCTCTCTGCCTCTTTCTCCAGTGAGTGCACACATTCTATGGCAAACATTAAAAAAAGAAAGAAAGAAAGAAAGAAAGAAAGAAAGAAAGGCAGGCAGGCAATGTGATTCCTTCCACATTATTCTTTTTCAAAATATTTTAGCTATTCTGGTTCATTTGTCTTGGAATTGCATTAAACCTTTACGTTAAATTAGGAAGAATTGACATCTTTACTCTTTTGCATCTTCCAGTTCATAAAAAAAATGTTTATCTCCATTTATGTAGATCCTCTTTGATATATTTCATGAGCACTTCATAGTTTTCACCATACAAAGTCTGCATATTTGTTAGATTTTAAATTCCACAATATTCTATATTTTGAAAGCTATTATAGATGGTATTTTTTTAAAGATAGTTCATTTCTTCCATGAGAGAGAGATAGGTGTCCCCAAGATGATCCTCATGCCACAATCCATACCCACCCTCAGCCAGCCCTGATCATGGGCACACATTTTTGTACCCCTGGCATATACAAGGAGACCTCAGGATGAGTACCAGGGATCTTCCTTTGTGGCTTTTGTGCTACCACTATACCACCATAGCTGGCTCTATAAATGGCATTTTTTAAAATATTTCAGTTCCCAATTATCTGTTAAAAAAATAGTTAATATTGAGTGCTGACCTTATGTCCTGTGACCAGAGTTTATTAGTAGAATATTTTTCTATATAGACTTATTTCCTCCTTTTCAGTCTATATATCAGTTGTCTATTTTCTTGTTTCATTGCACTAGCTATGACTCCTAGTATACTTCTAGACACTAATAAAAGTGGTAAGAATGGGGACCAACAACTGGCGTAATGGCTATGTTGCTGGACTCCCATGTAGTCGACTGCAGTTTGAGTCCTGAACCCAGCAGCTTAAACTCCACACCAGGCGCGCGTGTATGCATGCCCAAGATCCCGAGAGGAGAATGGAGGAGAAGGGATTGTGGCATGGCCATCCCTCCTGGTGGGGGGGGGGGAGTTGATTTCTCACTTTCTGTCTCTGTCTTTCTGGCGAGTGCACGCGCCCTATAGCAAAAACCTCAAAAAAAAAAAAAAAATGGTAAGAATGGACCTTTGTGTCTATTCCTGATCTAAACAGTCAGTCTTTTCACCATTAACTGTGATGTCAGCTGTAGGTTTTTTGTTGATATCATTTATCAGGTTGAGAAAATTTCCTCCTATCTATATTTTGCTGATAGTTTTTATTAATTTTTTTATGTTTAATTAATTTACATTCATTCTCTGAACATTGTTACAACATACAAAATGTGATTTCCCATCCAGAATATACTGCATAGTGGCTTAATCATACATGTTATCATCATTAATTTTCCATTTCTAGTTTCATATACATATGTATATATACTTCCCTCCCTATTTTTCACCCTCTGCCATTTCCCACCCCCCTCCCACACTGCCTCTGGTGTTTACAGTTGTTTTCCATTCCTTTCCCCCCTACATTTTATTGATTCATAAAATTCCTTAAATAATCTAACTACTTTCAATAGCAAGTTCAACTGATTGTACTATCTGTGAATACTTGTCTGACTTTAGGCATGATACTCTGAGTAGAATGAATATACTATAAAGTAGCACCTAGCTGATAGTATATAGTTTACTAGGGTTATTAAATAGGTATTTTTTAATATGTTTTTTAATTTCAGGAAAAGTAGTTTTAGCTTTAATAAATCAAAGAAATGCTAAGAAACTTTGCTTACAACTTAAAGCCAGGAAACAGGTTAGGATTCTGTTCAAATAGTGAGTACATGAACCTATCGGCTGCTCAACACAGGACAAAAGTCCTTAAAACTAGAAAACAAAACCTAAGAGAAAATCAGCAATGTTTTAGTCAAAAGTCATAAAATGCTATTTCACCAGTTCAGTTTCATGTACTTAATCTATCTTCTGTTGTGGTCTGATCTTCTTGATTAAATTTTAGGATATGATATTCAACTCCAGACTTGTCCCTATGTTTAAACTGGTCAGTTCTTAGTTTTCGAACTCTTATTTCTGTGTGTCTGTATTTAATTTTTCTGGTATAGTATTCCCTTCATAACTTCTTGGAGATCTGATCTGGTGTTGGTAAATTTTTCAGGTTTCGTTTATCTGAGAATATTCTTGTCTTTTCTTCCCATATGAAGGATAATCTTGCCTGGTACAGTATTAATGGTTTAAATTGTTTTTCCCTTAACATTCTGAATATATTTTCCCATTCTTTCCTCGCTCGCATTGTTTCTGATGAGAGGTCTGCTGTTAGCCTGATGGGATATCCTTTGTGGGTATCTTGCCATTTTTCTCTTGCCAATCTTAGTACCTTGTCTTTGTCTGCGGTTTTGGTCAATTTGGCTGTAATGTGTCTTAGAGAAGATCTTCTTGGGTTCATTTGTATTGCTTGTGACTGGAACTTTGAGTGCCTCTCTAGATTGGGAACATTTTCTTGCAGGATTTCATGGAATAGATTATCAGTGCCCTTATGAGTCTCTTTGCCTTCTGGGTTACCAATTATCCAGATCTTTGGACGTTTGATGGTATCTAGTATTTCTCGTATATTATTCTCATTTTTGGGGGGCAATTTTCTCAGTCATCATGGTGGATTTTTCTAGGCCAGTGATTCTATCTTCTAAATCTGAGATTCAATTTTCTGTGTGATCTAATCTGCTTTTAATACTTTCAAGGGAGATTTTGACTTCCTGTATTATAGCCTTCATCTCTAACAGGTCCATTTGATTCTTTTTTATGGTGTGTATTTCATATTTCAGATCTTACAAGAATTTTCCTACCTCCTGGAACTCAACAGCCCTCCTTTCTCCTGCCTCTTCTGCAGTTCATTGTCTCTCTTCTCTTTCATCTTTTTTAGCTTTGTCACTATGAATATTCTAAATTCTTTATCAGACATTTTCATGAGTTTCATTGTACTGTCTGAGGATGAGGAGGAGTTATTCTTTTCCCTTGGAGAAGAGGTATTTTCTTGCTTTCCCATATTTCTTGTGACCCTGGGGTAATTTCTAGTCATCTGATGGCTGGTGCGTTTCTTCCTAATTCTTTAAGTTCAGTCTCAATGTTCAGAGGCATGCAGGAGGAGGTGATCTGCAATATCTCTTCCATTCTGTTTTTCACTCTTTGTGCATCAGATTCAGTGGGAATTGAGGAATATTCTGACCCTAATTGTATTCACATTTGTGGATCCTGTTCACTTGGACCTGTCTAGAACTAAGTGCATAGAGGCTGAGCAGCCAAGGAATAAAGATAATGAAAAAAAGGAAAAGAATTAGAGAAGAGGAAAGAAAAAGAAAAATTAAAATAAAAAAAGAAGGAAAAAACACTTTAGATTTTAATTTTAAAAAGCGAAAAACTGAAAACTGCTGTGAGCATGTGCACCACACAAAAGCAGTATTTCACAGATCAAGTTCAGTCGCCATCTCAGGACGGGCCTGGGTTTGAAGAAAGGCACAAATTAGCACAATAAAGAAGGGGCTTGAGGGCCCAGAGAATATTTTACCTTAAAAAATAAATAAAAATTTAAAAAAAAAAAATTAAAAACACAGGGAGATACAGAGACAGAGAAAGACAGAGAGACAGAGAGACAAAGGTAGTCATATCCACTAGAAATTAATCTGGAGGGAGAAGTCTCAGCAGAAAGTCTTCATTTTTAGTCATTGAAAGCAATATTTTACAGCTCACGTTCAGTAGCCATCTCAGGATGGGCCTGGGTTTGTGCTTTTCCCACTAGATATGAATCTGGAGGGAGAAGTCTCTCAGAAAATCTTCATTTTTAGTCATATCAGGCTGTTGATAGTTTTATCATGAACAAATGTTAAATTTTGTCTAAAGCTTTTTCTGTATTAATTGGTATGGGCATATGGATGGCTTCTTTAGAAACAGCATGGTGGATTGCTTTGACTAATTTTCAAATATTGCACCAGCCTTCTATTCCTTGACCATAGTGTATTATTTAGTTTATGTATTGCTGGATTTGATTTGCTAATATTTTCTTAAGGATTTTTGTTTATGTTCATCAGGTATATTAGTATGTAGTTTTCTGTTCTTAGAGTATCTTCAGTTGGTTTGGGTATGAAGATAAAGTTCACCTCACAGAATGAGTTGAAAGTGTCCCTTCCTCATCTATTTTCTGGAAGAAATTGTGTGTCATTTCTTTGAATATTTGGTTAAATTTATCAGTGAGACCATCTAGTCCTGGAGATTTATTATTTGAGAGGCTTTTAACTACAAATTCAATTTATTTAATAATTATAGGACTGGGACCAGCACATCATAATGGTTATGTTGCTGGACTCCCACATAGTCAACTGGAATTCATATCCTGAACCTGGGTGATAGCTTAAAACACATCAGGCACATATGTGTGCATGCCCAAAATCTTGAGAGGAGAATGGAAGAAAAGGGATTGCAGTGTGACCATCTCCCCCTGCCCCCCAACACACACACACACACACACACACACACAGAGGTGATTTCTCGCTTTCTATTTCTCTGTCTCTCTGGTGAGCACATGCACCCTATAGCAAAAATCTCTCTTAAAAAAGAAAAAAGTTATTATAGGACTAATCAAGTTATTTATCTTATGTCGAGTGAATTTTGGTAGTCTGTAGTTTTCGAGGAATCCATCCAGTTCATTTAAGTAATTGAATTGTATGTGAATATAGCTGTTTACAATATTTGGTTATTATCCTTTTAACATGCACAGCCTATAGTGATAACCCTTTTTTCATTCCTTATTTTGGTTATTTATGACTTTTGTCTTTGTCAGATGTCATGAAAATATATCAGTCTTACTGACTATCTTCAAGAAGTAGTTTTTGATTTAATTGATTTTTATCTATTATTTCTCTGTATACAATTTAATTGATTTCTGCCTTTATTTTGTTTCCTTCCTTCTGGCTTTGGATTTATTTTACTCTTTCTTCTTTAAATAGAACCTAAGATTACTAACTGAACATATTTCTTCTTTGTTCATGTAAGTACTTAGTGCTATTAATTTTTCCTTTAAATACCACTTTAGCTTCATCCCTCAAATTTTTGTATTTTTTTAATTTTCCTTTTTATTTAGTTCACCGTATTTTCTAATATCCCTTGAGACTTCTACATGGATTATTTAGAAATGAATTGTTCAGTTTCCAAAGTATTTAGAGATTTTTCTGTTACTATTTGTTTTTAACTTCTAGTTTAATTTTATTATGGTGTATTTGGTTATTTTGTACTTGTGTGCCGCTCAGTGATCAGTATGTGACCTGAGTGTTGAGCGTTCTGTTGTTTCAGTTCTCAGCATCTTTGGTATGTTGATTAAGATCAGATCTGTGCATGCACTGCTTTGAGAATTAGTCCAGTGGTTCATGAACTATTTGGGAATTGGTTTCCCAAACTCCATCCTCTCCATAATCTCCCCACACCTTACAGTTTGCTGGGATTCCCTTTTTTTTTTCTTTTTTTTGGAGGAGTTTTTTTGCTATAAGGCGCGTGCGCTCGCCAGACAGACAGAGAGAGACATAGAGACAGAAAGTGAGAAATCACCCCCCAGGGGGGATGGTCACGCCGCAATCCCTTCTCCTCCATTCTCCTCTCAGGATCCTGGGCACACACGCACACGTGCCGGGCATGAGTTTTAAACCACCGGGTCCAGGACGCGAACCGCGGTCGACTTCGTGGGAGTCCAGTGACTTAGCCATTACGCTAACTGCTGGTTCCCGGGATTCCCTTTTTTGATCCACTGGCCATAAAGCTGAGATCTTTATTAATCCATTCTGTCATGTACTTGCACAACTGCACCCATGTTCAGGAACAAGTGTCAGAAGGACAAAGAAAAGAATAAGAACAATGGAAGTTGTTCCCTGCTTCTTGGGATGCTAGTTCATGAAACAGATTTTCCTTTTCCTGTGTTGCTGAGCATTTCCCCTGTGTTATATCCTTACCACAACCATCATGAAATTGCTTACAGGCTGCTTGTGAGAGACAAAAAAAAAATACTTTCTCCAAGCAGTAGGAGTGCCTTTTTTGTTGTATGAACCAGAACTATAGGACTTCTGGAGTTCTCTGTCCAAACAATGACTATTTACAGGTTTTAAACTGAGTCGTGGTTCAGACATGGGAATATAGAAAGAAAAGAAATCATAAACTCACTGGTGGTTCAATGTTACTTTAATTCTGATCTTCTTCGTCAGTATGCCTGCTGCTGTTAACTTTTCAGAGTCCTCAAACAGCTGCTTCAGGCATCCTATCCAAGTTTTATTGTTAGTTGCATTTAGTAGGAAAGGTAGGGTAGAGGTTGTTTATTCTTGTTTTACCCAAAACAGGGCCCTATTTTCCATTTTTGGTTGAAGAAAATCTTTTAAAGACTTTGTTCTGTGTGGAGGTCTCATTATTAGATGAAACCTAAATTATTATAAGTTTGAGTGCGTACATGTAGATTTCTGGAAGATTACTGAAGAATAAACACAAGTAGGGCCAGCAAGTAGTGTAGTGGTTAAGGCGACCATGGTTCAAGTCCTGGACCTGATGACTTGAAAAACACACCAGACACGTGTGCATGCCTGCCCAAAATCCCAGGAGGAGAATGGAGGTAAAGGAATTATGACATGGTCATCCCTCTGGGAGCATGACTTTTCACTTTTCTTTTTCTCTCTGTCTCTCTCCAGCAATCATATGTACACTAACAAAAACAAAAAGGAAAAAAATCTCTAAAAATTAAATAAAAATTAAAAATATTCAGGAAGATTTCTGTGTACTAACAGAGAGCGCTCTACTGAGGATATACATATTACCAGGTTTAAAAAAATCAGAGTGCAGAGAATATATATTGTAGAGGCCGGCAGATGGCATGGTAGTTAAGGCGTTGGACTCCCACATGGCTGACCACAGTTAGAGCCCTGGACCCAGCAGCTTGGAAACACCAGGTGCCTGTGCATGTGTGCCCAAAATCCCAAGAGGAGATTCATTAATTAATTAATACCTTCTATTGATATTATATATGAAAGGGAAGAAATAATATATGCTTTTATTTATAAAAAATATCAGTGAAAGGGCTCCTCTTTGGTGCACACTGCTAAGATACTGTACTCAGAGGCTGAGGCCAAAGGGATACCCAGGTTGGGTTCCTGGCCCAACCTAAACAGGTCAGACGTGGTCTAGGCACCTTTAGTCTATAATTAACTGGGGGAGGATGGGACAGAAGGATGCCACCATGATGAGACCCTGTCAGATATTGCCCCTTTTCTCACTCTCTCATAAGTAAATAATTTTTTTTCTTTTTTTTTTGAAGAGGATTTTGCTATAGGGTGCGTGTGCTCGCCATACAGACAGAGAGAGACAGAAAGCGAGAAATCACCCCCCAGTGGGGGATGGCCACGCCGCAATCCCTTCTCCTCCATTCTCCTCTCGGGATCTTGGGCACGGACACACACGTGCCCGGCGTGAGTTTTAAGCCACCGGGTCCGGGACTCAAACCATGGCTGACTACATGGGAGTCCAGTGACATAGCCATTACTCTAACTGCTGGTCCCAATAAAATATTTTTTAAAAGAGTCAGTGAAAAGGATAAATAAGAAACTAATAAGACAGCTCCATGACTCCTGCGATCTAGCCATTTGGGAAAAAGGAAAATGTCCCACTGATAACTGGGCCTCCAGCATACAAAACTCGTGTGAACAGCCCTTCTTCAAGAGACAGACAGCTCCATGACTCCTGCGATCTAGCCATTTGGGAAAAAGGAAGATGTCCCACTGATAACTGGCCCTCCAGCATACAAAACTCATGTGGTAGGAAGACCACTTACAAGTCTCCTGTCTCTGTATCACTCTTTGTCTCTCTCTACCTCTGTCTCTGTCCTCTCTCTCTCTCTTACTGTCTACACGCATTCTATTGGTAGTTTCTCTG
>NW_006159660.1:3803902-3815308 GCF_000334495.1 Tupaia belangeri chinensis
ATATAGAAACACAGTATATAGATATAAATATGAGGTATAGTGTGTATGAAAGAGGAGGGTCTAAGGAAGAACATTTAGAAGAAAAATAGGGAGGCAAAGCATTAATGGGACAAAGAAATGTGGTATTATCTGTTGAAGATATAATTTTATCAACTGTACTGGGGAGAGATGTTCACCTGTTGAAATATTTATTTTGTAAGCTAAATAATGTGATAAAATGTATAAAAGAAAATGAAATTTAAAAAAGAAAAAAACTATATGTCTTATATGTAGTAATATGCAAGACATTATATATGACAGGAAGTCACGGAGATGTATGTGTGTCAAAAAGAATATATACAAATATGCATATGTGAGATGGGATTAGTAAATATAGGAAAAGGAAACAGTTTTAAAGGAGAATACTCTGAAAACTTTATTCTCTAATAAAGCATACTTCAGCTTTGGATACCATGTCTTCTATTGTCTTTGGTACAATAAATAGAATGATAATATGTTTATGAGATGGGAGATTATAAAATTCGAAACAGTTGTCCAAGGTTGAGCAGTAGCTGAGGCTCTGTAAAATTATTGTGAAGGGCATAAGGTTTATTCCCTGGCCCAATTTAGATTACTCAAAGAAAAGGAAAAGTACCGACAAAGGAAGTGGGGAGCATGCTCAGGTGGGTCTTATTGTTTGGATTACGCAATATTGATTTTCTGTCATAAATTGTTCACCACCAAGATGTTGCTAACTGTAGTAAATTGAGCTTATAATGTGTCAGAAATCCAAATCTGTTTTATATTTATTATATAAATAGAAATTAGCAACAGTGAATTCTGAGTTCCAGCCAGTAATAAGTATCATTTACATCGCCACTCTATCCTCTAGATTAATATAGGGAAAACAAGGATTGTAATTGACAGTTCCCAAGGTCCCTATAACTAAATGACTCTTACTCTTACTTGCCTTCTGTCTCACATAGCTCTCCTGTCAGGAAAAATAGCTATTTGAGCTTAACTGTTTCTCTTTTATTATTCATTTTGCATCTCAGTTGTTTCCTCCTATTTCCATTTATCTAATCCATCTTTCCTAAGGCTACTATATCACCTACATTTGATATAGTCTAGCCTTTGGCTTTCATATTTCTTACTTTCCTGAAATGATCTATTTTCTTTACTTCATATGGAGAGAAATGTGTATGGTAGAAATAAATCTTATCCATACCCCAAAAAGGTACTCAGAAGCTTGCTTTTCCCCTCTGGTACAAAGCTTGAGCCTGCTAGACTTCTGAGGTTTCTCTGCATTGAGGTGTAAATCCACTATCTGCTTCTACACTGAAAAATTCCTGAGCTATTAGTTTAGATTATAGAGCTTTGGGAAAAGTCAAGTCAACTGACTAAGGTATCCTTGGTAGGCTTATTATGCAAGTGGTCAATAAAGACACATGGAAACAAAATTTGAGATTAATAGTTAAAACTCAGTACGTACTGAAAAATGACCATGTAGATGGAAGAAATTGGGAGAAAAGTAGGTTTATAAAAGTAGGTTCTCTTCCATTCTTAGGATCTTGGGTACACGCACATATGTGCCTGGCATGAGTTTCAAGTTGTTGGGTCTGGGACTCGAACCATTGTCGACTATGTGGGAGTCCAGCAACGTAACCATTATGCCATCTGCTGATCCTCCACTGCTTACAGGTGACTGTAAACAGAAATCAGCTATTCACCAAAAAAAATAGTATAAAACAAGTTGCATTTAAATCCAGATCAGAAGGTAAATTCTGTTCATCTTTTTATTATACTTTATCACAGGGATTATGATCGGGAGCAGTTTGCTGATAACCAAATCCCACTGTTGGTAATAGGTACTAAACTGGACCAAATTCATGAAAGCAAACGCCATGAAGTTTTAACTAGGACTGCTTTCCTGGCTGAGGATTTCAATGCAGAAGAGATTAACTTGGTATGTATTTTCATGAATGCATGTTTCTATTATTATCAGGTAAAGGCAAAACCAAATACTTACATTCAAGTCATATATTCTAGTGAAAGAAGCTTTATGCTTGAAGTCAGGCTGAGTTCTAATCCAAAATGTAGTCAAGATTGTAAACAGCAAATCTAGACTCTCAGATAGACACAGTAACTTTGGCCTTGCATCCTGTTCTGTTGGGATGTTCAAACTTTTTTTTAAGAGATTTTTGCAGTAGGGTGTGTGCACTTGCTGGAGAGACAGAGAACGAGAAATCACATCTCGAGAGGGATGAATACCATGCAGTCCCTTCTTCTCCATTCTCCTCTCAGGATTTTAGGCATGTGCGCACACACGCCTGGCATGAGTTTCAAGCCACTGGGTCTGGAACATAAAACATGGTCGGCCAAGTGAGAGTCCAGCACTTTAACTACCACAACATGTGCTGGTCCCCAAACTTTATTTTATGAATAATGCAAATCACGGTCTTTTTTTTTTTTGAGATTTCTAAAAATCACACCAAAATCAAAATAAATTGATACTATACTGTGATTATTCTTACTTTAGAAAAGCCTCCTAGCTCCTTAAACTATAAAATTTACCTTAAAGGGCAACCAAACAGATACATGAGAAAATTACAAACTCTAACTAGGAGTGCTCCATAAGGACTACTTTAAGTAAACTTAGGGGTTTGAATACTTTTTTGCAATAGAACCTTGTAAAAAGGTGAAGAAACAGTTTCCCTATAAGCCAATTTGTGATGCGCAGAGAAGGATCCTAGACAGTAACTTCAGTCATGGTTATGTTACTATTCACAAGTTGGATTTCTGCAGCATACTCAGTGCACTGACATTCCACATATGCAGTAGTAGTGGTTTAGTAATAGCATTTATTGAGCACTTATTATATGCCAAACACTCATCTAGTGCTTTATATACAGTATCTTACGTGCATCATCTTTACATCAACTCTATAAGGTAGATGTTATTATTACCCCTGTTTTAAAGATGAAGACAGGAAGTAGAGAAAGAGATAACTAGGTTAAGTTAACATAGGTCAAATAAGACACTCAGACTCCAGAGCTTGTGCTTTGCAGTTAAACCTACTTTCTACTCATTTGTCCTTCAACTAAACATTTCGAATTGCGGAACTGAAAGAACTCTTAAAAATAAGACTGGGGCCAGTAGGTAGCATAGCAGTCATGTTGCTGGACTCCTGTATGGCTGACCACGGTTCAAGTCCCTGACCTGTTAGCTTGAGAATCGCACCTGGTGCGTGAGCATGTGTGCCCAAGATTCTGGGAGGAGAATGGAGCGGGAGGGAATGCAGTGTGACTGTGCCCCCAGGGGATGATTTCTCACTTTCCCTCTCACCATCTCTCTTTCTCTGTCTCTGTCAAGTATATCTATCCTAAGGCAAAAATCTCTAAAAAAAAAAAAAAGATTTCTGGACCAATAGCTACCCAAACCTGACTGTATACTTATACTACTAACATAATCTATGAAAAATTCGAAATAACTGTTCCATATCTAGAGCTTTTTATTTATAAGGTCTGAGAGGAAGACCAAAACTCTGTAATTTTTCAGAAAACTTAAGTGATTGTGATACTCTTACTCAGTAATTCACCATTTGTGAACACTGCTTAGTTCAGCCCACCTCCTTTTCCACAACTGTGAGCCTCTACCTGCTAGTCCAGTGTTTTTACATTCTGCTTTTCAGTGGAGGGTGCTGATGTAGCTATCTCAAATAGTCAGCACTATACCATGATATTCCAAAAGATTCCTCCCATATTATTTAGATGTATGTCTTTGTGGAAGAAGTGCTGAGGTTACTTTGTTTGAAAGGGAAATTTACTATTGAATATGCTTCAGTTGTTCCACTGCTTACTTTTTTTTTGAGAGAAAGATTTTTTTTTTTTTGAGAGGTTTTTGCTATAGGGCGCGTGCACTCGCCAGACGGAGAGAGACAGAGAGACAGAAAGCGAGAAATCACCCCCCAAGGGGGATGGTCACGCCGCAATCCCTTCTCCTCCCGGAATCTTGGGCACACATGCACACGCGCCCGGCGTGAGTTCTAAGCCACCGGGTCTGGGACACAAACCGCGGTCGACCACATGGGAGTCCAGCGACATAGCCATTACGCTAACTTCTGGTTCCCAGAGAGAAAGATTTTTATATAGCATGTGTGCATTTGCCAGAGAGACAGAAAGCAAGAAATCACCCCCTGGGGGAATGGCCACACCACAATTCATTCTCTTCCATTCCCAGGATCTTGGGCACACACACATACATGCATGGCATAATTTTCAAGTCGTTGGGACTGGGACTCAAACCATAGTCGACTATGTGGGAGTCTAGCAACATAACCATGACACCATCTGATGGTCCCTCCACTGCTTACTTTTCATATATTTCTGAATATATTTTTTTCCAGTGCTTATGGATTTGTCTGGCAAATCACCTCGATAAATGTTATTCCTCTGTAAGTAGTGGGATTTTTAGCACGCATAGTCTCCAAAGCATTCAAATATTCATGTGTTTGGCCTTTATCAGCACACAGCTGAAAGAACACAGCCCCAGCAATAGAAGAGGGTCACAAGAATACCAGGAATAAAAAATGAGGATAATTAAGCATAAGAGAACTTCAAGAAGAAAAAAAAGACTCAGCAAGTAAATATGAAACCTCAAATAAAAACTCACATAATGTTAGTGCATCATTGGTTGCCATATGAGTTTATTTAAAACTATAGAAAAATAAGAATATAACAAATGTATACCTCAAATAGAATCAAAATTATAATTTGAATAAATGCACATTATTTAAATTATAAATAAAAGATTCCTTATTTTAAAATTTTTTTTGTTAGGCTTCTGTGTCCAATACAAATTTTTCTGTTATGTGTTTACTTCAAACTAATCATATTGAAGCATCTTCCTTTAAGCATCTTCTCCTTTCTTAAGCCTCAGACAAACTATTTAGGGTTATTAATGTTCAGGCTTTGCCCTCTAATTCTAAAAATCATAGGGTTTCTCTAGCCTAGTCAACCTGAAATTGTGGAGCCCTAGAATGTGGGGGAGGAGGGCTGTTTGTTAGCCATTTGATTTAGTTTTTATATTTAGTACTTTAACTCTGTTTAAAATCATCTCTGAAATCTTTTGACATAATGATGAATAATAATCAATATCCATTTTGTAAAACATTTCTTCCATAGGTCCAAGGTCTGTTTCTTATATGCCCCAACTGCTGTACAAATGTGTTCCAACATTTCAAATGCAACAGTTTGTTTAATGATATATTTAATCCATGTATGGAATTATCTTTTTTATGTCGAGTGTTTTTTGCTTAAAAGTTCAATCTGGTAGCATTTTCTTAGAATGAGGTGAGAAGGGAACTAATATCAGGACCTGCTCTGTCCCAAATATACATTATTTCAACTAGTTTTACAAAAATCCTATCAGGGGCAGATGGTGGCACAGCAGTAAAACACAGCACTCTACAAGATGATCAAACATGGGAAGGTTCCTGGTTCAAGTCCAGAGGCCTCCCTGCGTCTGCCAGACGCATATTTCCCATGCTCCATGGTTGGCTAGATGCTGAGGGTGGATCAGACTATGAAAACCTTGTTAGGGGTACTGTCTTTCTCTCTCGCTTTCTCTCTCTCTCATAGATAAAATGAATAAATTTTAGGGAAAAATTCTATGGACTAAATATTGTTATACTCATTTCAAAAATGAATATGCCTGGACTGGCCCCATGCCTAGTGGTTAAGGAAATAGGATCCTACATTGCTGACCACAGTTTAAATGCCAGCCCTAGCACCTTGAAAAACATACTGGACACATGTGCATTTGTGCCCAAAATCTTGACAGGATAGAGAAATTGAGGAAAAGAGATTGCAGTGTGATCATGCCCCATCATAGGGTGCTTTTTCTCTCTCTCCCTCTCTCCCGCTCTAACGAACACATACACCTGCTAGAAATTAAAAAAAAAAAAAAAAGAAAAAGAAAAGAAGAAAAAGAGAAAGAAAAAGAAT
The DNA here is from genome assembly GCF_000334495.1 of Tupaia belangeri chinensis. NCBI lineage: Eukaryota > Metazoa > Chordata > Mammalia > Scandentia > Tupaiidae > Tupaia > Tupaia belangeri. The sequence goes on from NW_006159660.1 coordinate 3,809,887, forward strand.
AAGCCAAGCTCAATTTAAAAGGTTTAGGAAGCTAACCAAATTTACATGATCTAGAAATACTGACACAGATACATTCAGAACTTGCTAGCTTCAAAGACCCCAATTTTGCTAGTATTCTGTGACCTCTGAAAAATGTCTTGTGGTCTATTTTTCTGTGGTTTTGGGAGTATTTTATAGTTTCTAGCCAATTTTTAAAATGTTAGCCTTGAAGTGTTGCATATGGCTAAAATAGGTGATTGTTACCAAATTTATTAGAAAACAGTCATGTGGCCTAGACATTACAAAACAGAATAAATGTGACAGCACTAATTTCAGTCATTGCTCAGGGGAGGGTCTATAGCAGAAAGACAAATATAATCCTGGCAAAGGAGCCTACGTGCTACCCTCATCGTTTGGTTTTAGGTGGCATTTAAGGTAAACATCTAAGTACTCTCTTTTGAGGTGGCAAATCGACGGTGACAAGCGAAGACAGCGCAGCGCTGGAGTTCTAAGAGGATAGCAAGCCTTTTAAGGACTTTGCAAAATTATTGTGTGATTTAATGTTCCAGAACATGTTGTCTCTTCTGGGCTCAGTTTTCCCCCTATTTTAAAAATATCTATTAAATGATGGTAATATATATGTGTTTACGATCAAAAATGGTATGTATTTATGGCTTACCAAGAGACGGTAACTTATATCCAGTGAGTGAGAAGTCCCTATTAACTGTTCTGTGTATTCTTTGCTCTTCTAAATCCTTATTATCTTGCTTCCCACTGTTTATGTGATCTACGTAGTACTTAGTTGACAGTGGTAAGTAGTCCTAAAAAGTGAAATATTCACATTTTTGTGTTGTTATTATTTTGTATTTGTTTTTAGGTTTTTGCCATAGGGCATTATGCACTGGCCGGAGAGACAAAGAAAGAGAGTGGGTGAGAGGGAAAGTGAAAAATCACCCTCCCACCTCTCCTTGAGAGAATGGCCATACTTTACAGTCCTTTCCCCTCCAGTCTCCTGGAATTCTGGGCATGCACGCACACACAGGGTGAGGTTGTTTTTTTATTTGTTTGTTTTTTGGGGTTTTTTTTGAGAGGTTTTTGCTATAGGGCGCGTGCGCTCGCCAGACAGCTAGAAAGCGAGAAATCGCCCCCCCAGGGAGGATGGCCATGCCACAATCCCTTCTCCTCCATTCTCCTCTCGGGATCTTGGGCACACACACACTCGCCAGACAGAGAGCTAGAAAGCGAGAAATCGCCCCCCCCAGGGGGGATGGCCATGCCACAATCCCTTCTCCTCCATTCTCCTCTCGGGATCTTGGGCACACACGCACACACGCCTGGCGTGAGCTTTAAGCCACCAGGTCCGGGACGTGAACCACGGTCGACTATATGGGAGTCCTGCGACATAGCCATTATGCTAACTTCTGGTCCCCACAGGGTGAGTTTTAAGCCACCAGGTTTGGGACTCAAACCACTGTCCACCATGTGGGAGTTCAGCACCTTAACCACCATTCCACCTAGTGGCCTCGAAATGTTCAGTTTTTAATGACTATTTCTGGTTTACAGGTTAAATGTAGGTAGACCACTGGATTTGTACCTTGATTTTGTTATTATAAAATATTAGAAATCCCATCTTTTTTGATGAATTATTTGATGATAAATACATTGATTCATTATACTCTAAAGTCACTTAAAGAACAGAATAAGTAGCTTTATCTCCTCTTTAATACTGTCCTCAATACTTTGTGCATCATAATTTGGAAATACTTAAGTATTTTATGAGAATGTTATATGCCTAATATTTTACTACAGAAGTGTGCAACAGGAACAGTTATGACTAACAAAGACCTTGTATTTCCTAACTTTGCATTCTGGATCTTATGTTTTATTTTCTAGGACTGCACAAATCCACGGTACTTAGCTGCAGGTTCTTCCAATGCTGTCAAGCTTAGTAGGTTTTTTGATAAGGTAATGGCTTCAATTAAGTTATTTTTAAACTAAATTTATATATTATGAGAGTTTAAAATCTTTATAGAATGCTGTGTCCCTTTATTCCTTTGTTGTAAACTTCACAGCCTGAATAATACTTGTTGTGATCTCTCTTATCTGTTGGTGTAATTGCTCAAGGCCTGCTGACGTAGTTATCCCATCACCAGTGTTCTGTAAGCAAAGGGTGAAAGCTTTTGGATTTAAGTGTTTGTTTTTTTTTTTTTAAAGATACATAGTTCCTCTCCTTAAACAATTTATGTTTACTCATTTTCTAGCTCTTTGGATACTCCCTGACCCCACAAAAGGCACTGAATTGCAGAGATTCTGCGTAGTCGAAGCCCTAAGACCCTGAAACCTTGAGTTCCTTTTGCTTTCCCAGCTATTCATATTCTCCACATAAATATTACCGTTACTCTGTAAGGTTGTGTCAGCCTCTTGATCCCCTAATGTTTCCCAACCAGAAACCTTTGCATTCCAATTATTGACTTTTTGCTAGCATCATCTTATTGTCCTGTACTGGGATGAAAGTGTAGAATGACTCAGCATACTGGTAAATTAGAGAACTGTTTGTCTTTACTTCATAAGACCATTCGATGATGTTGCACACAGTATGGATCAAGTTTGAGTTGTCCATTGTTAACATTGCATAGTAAAGTAAAATAGGATGTATTTCTCTATGTATTACTGGGAGAGATTAATTTCTGTCTTATATTTCTTGTTAAGTATAATCTTCTAAGAAAAACATTTTCTTCCTCATATCATTTTTTTAGGAACCTTTTTTTAAACCTTTTTAAAGATCTAATATTTGGCCTTTTTGTTCAATACATCAGCATAAGATGAGCCCATTCCCCTCAATAATGAATATTAATCCATAGGAAAATTTTGCTTCACTTTAGAACTTAACCGCTGTGTGGCAAAAAAGGTCCAAGGTGTGCCAAGTTATTGATTTCTTTATTCCTCATAGCAGCCCAAGCCCTGAGGTAGGGAGCTGGGTCATTGGCACCCTCTTCCATTTTTCCCTAGAGTGTTTTACAGATATTAGCATTTTCTAAATGTACCATCATATGAAAAATGCTGGGAAGCCCTGCAAAGAACCAGATTTTTTTTCTCTACACTGTTTTCCATTTGGCTTAAAATTGTGGACTCCATCTGATACAAAATTCTATCCTCTAAGAGCAACATTTAGCAATTTGATCTGACCTAGAAAAATCCCACAATATATTATTTTTTATAACATTAATTTTGAAATGCAAAAAATAATGTATAGTGGAACCAGCAGATGGCATAGCGGTAACATTGTTGGACTCCCACCTGTCCGACCACGGTTCAAGTCCCAGACTGGGTGGCTTCAAACTCATTCTGGGCATGTGTGTGTGCATGTCCAAGATCCCAGGAAGAGAATGGAGGAGAAGGGATTGCAGTATGGCCATCCCCCAGGGATAATTTCTCACTTTCCCTCTCACTGTGATACTACTTTCTTTCTCTCTCTCTCTCTCTCTCTCTCTCTCTCTTTCTCTTGCAAGGGCACACACCCTAAGACAAAATCCTCTTTTTTTTTTTTAGAGGTTTTTGCTATAGGACGCGTGTGCTTCCCAGACAGACAGAGACAGAGAGACAGCGAGAAATCACCCCCCAAGGGAGATGGCCACACCGCAATCCCTTCTCCATTCTCCTCTCAGGATCTTGGGCACGCATACACACGTGCCCAGCATGAGTTTTAAGCCACTGGGTCCAGGACGCAAACCGTGGTCGACTACATGGGAGTCCAGCGACATAGCCATTACGCTAACTGCTGGTCCCAAGACAAAAGTCTGTTAAAAAAAATAATATTGTATGGTAACTTATAACCTAGAGAAACAATGAGTTATAGACTAGTATAACCCAAGTTGTCAAGCAAGGACTTACTTTTTAAAAAAAGCCAGGAACAATTTGGTTGTTTTAAGAAAGCAACAAGATTTGATAAGAGAATAACACTGCAAATTGGAGGTAAGAATAATGCAAAAGCAAAAAGATAACTTCTCTCAATAAAAGGTACGTTGATTAGGAGTCTCATCAGACCTCTAAGCTGAGACAGTTATCTGAAACCAAGGGACCTGGCAGTTAAATTTTGCCCAATTTTCTGTACAACAAATCTTCCAGAATTTCTTCTAAAGATTTTTTTTTTTTTTTGGAGAGGTTTTTTGCTATAAGGCGTGTGACTCACCAGGAAGACAGAGAGACAGAAAGTGAGAAACACCCCCTGGGGGGATGGCCACGCCACAATCCCTTCTTCTCTATTCTCCTCTCGGGCGGGATTTGGGTACACATGCACATGTGCCTGGCGTGAGTTTAAGCCACCAGGTTCAGGACTCAAACTGTGGTTGACTACATGGGAGTCCAGTTTCATAGCCATTACGCCATCTGCTGGTCCCTCTTCTAAAGATTTTTCCAAGAAGGAGTCTTAACTTCTCCAGACTCCCTTGGCTAATAGTAATTCCTCCTATTCTAGAAGAGTAAATTTTCTTTTCATGCCATGGAGGGAGAAAAAAGAATTGATCACCTTTTTTTTACTTTTGCAGGCCAAGTATTTTGGGATCTACACTAATCATGAACCAACTTTTCTCCCTCTGGGGCCTGTGAATGCACTTGCCCTGTGTCTGGAGGGTAAAAGTAACACGGCCATGGTCTCCAAGCTAGAAAGAATCTGGATGATTAGGCTCTCGGGCCAGTGAGAGAAAGGTGGCACAGGCCTAGAAGAACATGCTCTGCTTCCAGGTGGAGGAATTCTTAGCTTCATAATTTCAGATTCAGTTGTCTTAGAGTTCATCTCCAGCTAATCTGTATTCTTATCTGATTAACTTATTACAGCACAAAGAACATATCACTGCTTCTGCAACCATTGCAGTTTTTCCAGTGTTAGAACAGAATTTATTATTTACAGAAATGTCTTTCATCATCTGACACATGGTGCTCTTAAAGTCATTGCATGTGGATACGTATTTGAGGGTTTCTTTGCTATAGTAGTGATGGTTTTATCCAGATCTGTCTATTGCTTTAACTTGTTTCTCTTACTGATCAAATGTTACCCAGCCCTGAGTTGTACACCCCAAACATTCACTGTCATTTTCAAAGCAAAATGGTGTTATTTAATTGTCTCCACCCTCATCACACACAGGGATGCCTAATAATAGCACCCTTGTCTCTCTCTCTCTCTCTCTCCTCTCCTGTGCAAATGGCTCAGTGGCTGGGAGAGGCCGACTAATAGCTGGAGTTAAATATAAATACAGATTAATAATACATAGAGAACAGCCATACTAGAAAAGAATTCTGCGAGAAATTGACAGTTCCGTCACTCTCGGTTGCAGCTGTCTGCAGTCTCTTACTGTTTTCTCTTTGGAAATAGGTAAGGAGAAATCTAAGCCATGCCCAAGGGCAGTGAGAGAGATTTATGGCTTTTTTTTTTTTTTTTTTAAGGAAA
>NW_006159660.1:3815413-3851392 GCF_000334495.1 Tupaia belangeri chinensis
TTTTGTTGTTGTGTCATCTGTCTACATTGAGGACCTTTATCACTGTCCCCTTTAGGGATATGGCCACTCACTACTTCTTCTTTTTAAGAAATAGCTGGACTAGTATAGTATAGTAGTCCAGTGTTTCCCTTTATCTTAGGATTTCTGTTCGGTACCTTTTGGGGCTCACAGCTAGAGAAACTTAGAGCCAGATTTGCTGCCATGCTATAAGAATTACATGAGATCTATGTCATTCTCTCATTATTTCATTGTTTTTCTTTTTTCTTTATATTTCTGTCTGTCATTAATGCTTCTTAGATTGAGGCAGGCCTTTGTAGAAATACTCCCACAATCCTGATCACATTAGCACCAGATTATAATTCATGCACAGCTACTGAAAAGACCTTAATGTGTATATATTTTGTTAGTCTCCTTAGTGGTCATTGCAGTTAGACACTTTTTCCAGGAATGTGTGCAAAGCTCTTAACATCTTTGTTTCTCACAGGTCATAGAGAAAAGATACTTTTTAAGAGAAGGCAATCAGGTTAGTATTTTTTTTCCTTGATAAAATGGATTCTTAAATGTGGAGAAAGGAGATGTTCAAATTTATTTTCAGAAGTGGTTTTTAAAAGTCAGGCGCTTTTAAAAACTATTTCTGTGGCACAGGTAACTGATTTTCTTCTGTTAAATTAAATGCAATAGGAGACAATAAGAGCAAGGGGAAAATAAAAGCCTGAGAAACAAGAAAGAACTAGGAGGAAATAAGATTATATTATAAAATAATAATAATAATAATAATAATAATAATAATGTGTTTGAGACTTCAGAGTGTTGTCTGTCACAATACAGGTAACTTCTAAAAACTTTTATCCAGTAGGCAAGTATTATGAGAATCACCTTTACCCTTTCTGATTTAGATGATATTACCAATTTGTTTGGTACAATTTCTTATTACTTAATTTTCTGTGGTTTTCTGAGTAAAATTTCAGAAAGTCTGTTCTTTAAGAAATAGTGGGCCGATATATAGAAACAGAAAACAAGGAAAATATTGAAAAGGCATATTAATTAACCTTTGAACTTTTCCTGTTTGGGACTTAATTCTGACTCTTTCTTGCCTACAGATTCCAGGCTTTCCTGATCGGAAAAGGTTTGGGGGAGCAGCACTAAAGAACCTTCATTATGACTAAATGACACTCATCCTTTGGGAGAGTGAGCAAGTAATGGCAGTTTTTCACAGTTTTCCTCTTGTTGTGTCCATTTTTAACGCCTCAGCCTTTAAACAAAATCATCTAAAAATGCTACCCTCCAGCCTCACCCTTTAATGGAAAAATGAAAGGAAGTGACAGCTTGGGAGGTTCAAACTTTGTCTCCGTTCTCCGTTGCTCACCTTTCTGTACTGTTTATAGATTATGTAAAAGCCTGTGGAAATATGAGATATTGTCAAAATGATGCAGTAAATGAGCAGAGACAGAGTACTGCAGAGGAAATGTACTCTTGCCTAAAGCTGGAGGTTTTTATGGGTCTGGAATTTTCTCACACTCATTGCTGAAGGCTTAATTAAGTACTTCAAAATGTATCTCTATTGTTTTACCTTTTGAAGGGGAAAGGTTACATTAACCAGCCCTGAGTTGTCCACCCCAAACAATTGCTGTCATTTTCAAAGCAAAATGGTGTTATTTAATTGTCTCCACCCTCATCACACACAGGGATGCCTAATAATAGCACCCTTGTCTCTCTCTCTCTCTCTCCTCTCCTGTGCAAATGGCTCAGTGGCTGGGAGAGGCCGACTAATAGCTGGAGTTAAATATAAATACAGATTAATAATACATAGAGAACAGCCATACTAGAAAAGAATTCTGCGAGAAATTGACAGTTCCGTCACTCTCGGTTGCAGCTGTCTGCAGTCTCTTACTGTTTTCTCTTTGGAAATAGGTAAGGAGAAATCTAAGCCATGCCCAAGGGCAGTGAGAGAGATTTATGGCTTTTTTTTTTTTTTTTTTTTTTTTTTAAGGAAAACTCAACTTCTGAAAATGTCCCTTAACTATAGTTAGTAAAATAGGAATATTTTTCCTTTGTCAACAGTGTATTTATGGAGAGCAGTAAAAATAAGTTCTGCAGCAACACATTTACATGAATTATGAACTAGGATTCTGAGATTTCATAATCACTCCAAAGCTTTTTGGGGTGGTGTGTATGTGTGTGTGTGTGCATAATTGTTCATCATTCCTTTTTTTAAAACCCATCTTTCTGGCTTGTTTAATTTTCTCTGTCCCAGTTCTTCCTTAGTATATAAATCTGATTTCAGAAAATTGTAAATTGCTGCCTTATTCAGCACCTTATTACCCATATTCTCTCTCTGGCTCTCCTGTAAGTCTCTGCACTCTTGATTTTGTTCCATATTAAAAAGTAATAATAAATGCCCAGTTTCAGTTTCTTATTTTAAAACTAAGGGAAAAATTCACTTTCAATTCCATTTTAATTAAATTTCATAAGTATTTCGGAAATCAAGGTATGCTGAAAAAGGTTATTGAAATAATGTTAGAGAGTGTTTTCAGAAGGGCAGACTTGGGAATTTGAAAAGGATTTTAAAGCACTTCTCACTAGCTAGACTATTCTCCAGTCTTTCTTTACTTCATCTCTGACAAGACTTAGCCCTATTTTCTTTTTTGACATAAAGGAAAGCTGTGCAAACCATGATCTGTACGTGGAATTTGGCACAAGTGTATTGTGACAGCAGCTGTACGGTTGGGAAAAAGAAACAAAATACAGTACGAAAGCCTAATCCAACCAAAGCTCTTCATACCTCCCTTAAAAAGTAAGTCGGAAACCACTTTCTTCCTGTCTCTTTTATTCCTCCTTCTTTCCCTTACAAAAAAAAAAAAAAAAAAAAAAACTAAACTAATTTATTTTCTCCCTTACTACAAAATAAAATGAAAACCCATCACTGATGGTTCCAGGTTCAACCTCAAAAAAATTAAGTGTTTCTTAATTCCATTTCTTCTGGCTGCCAGGCTTGATTCTGTGACTTACAGTTTTCTGACAAAAACTAATTTTTAATAGTCAAAGGTAAATTTGTTCCAAGCAGTAGTAGCATCCAATAAGATTGTTTGACAAAATGAATGTTATTAGCTGTAGTTCTTCAAAAAGTGGTTTTTGAAGCATAATTTTTATAAGATTTCCTGAAAACTCATAAAAATTGCTGTTAGATAATAAACAAGTGTAAATATACACATAAAAATACACAGGTTTCCCTTTTCCTTTGGTCTTTGTTTCTGAAGGCTTCTGTGTCACATCAAATTTAAATAAATTTGCATGCTTTTCCCTTGTTAATCTTTTGTCATAGGTGCCTTGACCACCCAAAGGGGTGAGAAAAGGAATCTTTTCTCCTTGACAATGCTCTAAGAAGAGCTATGCCCAAAGAGGTTAATCCATATTAATTTCAACTTTGGTACCTAGAATTTCCTGAATTTGAGGCATTGTAATTTTAATCTAAGTGTCCTAACACTACTCTGAAAATGGACTTAATGGAACTGATGTGCTGGCTGAGATGGAGAGTTCAGAATCCCTGCCATACCTGAGATTTTGAGTGTTTCAGTAGTGTGTTAGTGCACTCAACGTAGGTCGGTCCTTGTGAAGGCTCTTAATAAATGGTTGCATAATTGAATTTTTTAAAACACAGGTAGCATCCTATTTTAAGAAGTTTGAAAATCTAGCAGGATGTCTGCATAGATTTACTGTCTGTTAAAATTCAGAGGAGGATACTGTTTGGGAGAAAAAAGGAGAGGGAAATTAAAAATTCATCTCTCTAATCCCAAGACTGAGCTAAGTCACTGTAGTGAGAGAGAAGAGGTTCTAGGAAGTCAAGCCCTGGGCCTCTGGTGTCCCACTGTATGTTGGCTTATGCAAAATACCTGGAGCCTGAGTCTGTCAGGGTTGCTCCTTGGAATAGGAAAGGATCAGACTTCCAGTTATAATTAATCTGCACCTCACTTAAGGGCTTAGTTGAAGTCAATGACTTTCAAACTCAAAAGTATATAAAAATCCCATGAAGTGCTTGTTTAAAATGCAGATTTCAGAATTCCTCTGCTCTTTCTCACCCATTCTTATACTTTTGTGGTAAGACCAGGATTTTGTATTTCTGGCAGGCCAACCAGGTGATTCCTATGCCAGTGCTCAGGATGTAGTCTTTGAAAAAGACTGATAAACTCATCAAAAAGTAAATACAAAAGTTGTAGATTCTGTACTTTATGAATACCATTACAGCAGAGGTCATCAAAATTCATCTTTGGCCCAGCTGAATTAAAATATTGGAGCCCTGTGGGAAGCCCTGGGTTTAGAAATCTCTCCCTCTCCCTAAGTAAATAAGATTTTTAAAAATTTATCTTTGTCTCCAAACCTGATCTCACCTTAATGAACTGAGCCACTGCCCCTCCCAAGACTGCCAGGTTGAACTTGAAATGATTGTCCCACCTTCTAATTGCGTAACAGGACATGCTTGTCTTTGTCATTTCTGTTACTGCTACTTTCTTCCCTCCAAGTGTATCTATTTCTCACCAGTGCCTTGGCATCTTATGTAACTCCCCCTAACCCCCCCTCCCCCACCTTGTACCATGTTAGTTTTCTCAGCTGGTTATCACTAAGCTTTACTAAAGTCATTGATCAGTATTGGTAAAGAATGGAACTCCTAAATTCTAAGAGAAAAAAAAGAAACAAAAAAACCTTGCTCAGTACCATCACGTATATCAGGTAACCTATCAATTCCATCTTTTTCTTGGAGACATCTGTCCTGGACTTCTCCGTCCTCTAATTTCATTCTGGAGGGATTGCCTTGAAGACCAGTTAAATGTTACTTTGCATCCTCAGCTTCCTGGAGGGAATGTTTTCCACTTTCTTGATTTGGGTCAGTGGTATTCAGACTGGGATGGGTCCAAGAGGTATATAGGACTAGATCATTTTAAGGAATCATTTCCCAAATCATGAATTTCCAATGTATGTATATTTGTTAAAATTGATCTGCTTGTGAATGCAGTTCAATGCTGGTTCTTATTTCCCACTTTACTTCATAATCACCTTTTTCCTACAGAAAAAATGAACCTCTCACTTGAATAGTACTGTGGTATACTGTCCCAAGGTATAAATATCTTCAGGATGCCAACTAAAGGACAATTCTAAACATTTGTTTTATTCCAGGACTTCATCTATTCCCACAATTATAAAAAATGAAAATAAAAAATACAGAGTTACTGCAAGCGAAACAAAAAGCTTCTGTAAGAAGTATTCAAGGCATGTTCTTTCATGGCAAGCCTTCTGTATGCTCTATCAAAATATTAAACATTTTTCTCAAAAATAATTATATGGGCAAAGGTATATAAAATTAACATTTTTATTTCCCCAGCCTTTTCTGAGTAAATGAGTTAAGACAAAGCACCTCCACAGGAAGCATAATACTTAATTAAATTGAATGATTCCAATTGCCGGATAATGAAGCCTTTTCCAATCAGGTTTCTAATTACTTATCTTCAACACAATTAAGAAGAATTTAATTGAATTGTTATCTGATAGATCATTAAAAATAATGTTTATTGCTAGCTCACTATACAATTCTTTTGTATTTAATTCAAAAAGAGAAGTTAGGGATATCATAATAAAATTTTTCCATTCACACATACCTTTTTTTTTGGAGATGTTTTTCCTATAAGGTACGTGTGCTCATCAGAAAGACAGAGAAACAGAAAGTGAGAAATCACCCACCACCACCACCACCCCCCGGAGGGATGGTTACACCGCAATCCCTTCTCCTCCATTCTCCTCTCGGGATCTTGGGCACACACGTACATGTGCCTGGCATGAGTTTAAGCCACCTGATCCAGGACTCGAACCACGGTCGACTACATGGGAGCCCAGCAACATGGCCATTACATCATCTGCTGGTCCCACATATGCGTTTATTTATGTGAACAAATTCTCCAAACACTTATCTGTAAAATAAAAAAAAAAAAGACAAAATGGTACTGAATCCTGTCTAATTTTAGAAATAAGAATTAGTCACTCATAGGTATAGGGATGAAAAGGGGGAGACATCTCCTTCATTTGAAGAACAATTTCCAAAAGTATTTTACCTTTTATGTTTAATAATTATTTGTCTAAATGTATAGGATTTATAAGCCACTAACCTAGAGAATACTTTAGTTTCCTGTATGGAGCATAAAAACCTTGCTGATAGCATTCTGGAAGTATGGTGGCAAAAGGAGGCTGGAGATGTTATCATGACTTACTATACTTGTTTTTGGTTCCATTCCTGTGGAGGTTTTCCACAATCAAAATGGAGTCATTTGTGTCAACACAGACTAAACCAAGCCAGGAAGGCCACAGAGACGATGTTTTTATCTGCTACTATGCTTAATAACAACTACTGCTGAAGAACTCTGCCAAAACCATGACTTTGCACAGAGACCACTGCAACCTGACACCAAAGCCTAGTTCTGCAAAACCATGTGCCCAGAGACTGCCCAGTCCAGCCATGAACTGATGCCACTCTCGTTAACAACCCTGGTTGCCAAGGATGATTGTCCCGAAGCAACTGGCATAATTATCTCTCAACCTTCCCCTCCTTCTTGTGGTTTTTGGCCTTTAAAAGCTGTCTAAGGATTGTAAGACCTTAATGAGCATGTTTGGAGCTACCTGAATTATGCTCGTCCAGGGTACCCTGATGCAGTCCTCAAAAAATGCCCAAATAAAGTCCTTTGGCTTTATGTATTTTGCCCCAATTTACCTATATAAGTCACATTCCACTTCCTGACATCTGTGCATCTGGAGTTCTGTTCCAGAGCTTCTGCAGAAAATAAATTTCCTTTTTTATGTTCGGGTCTGAAAAGCAGATACCTAGTGTCTCCGATTCCTCTGCTTTTCAAGTTTTCAGCCTCACACGTTCCCCCCATATCAGTCATGAATCCATCCTCCCTGGGTGTCAGCAAGTTGATTTTTTGCTCACCGCTTTGATACTTATGAGTCTGCTCTGGTTCAGTATGTTTGGCCTACCACTACACACAGCCTACTTCTTGCACTGGGTTTTTTGAATATTTATTACCCTTCCTGGGTGATCATCTCTATCTCCCCTGTTTTAAGTCTGGCTATAGTGTAAACGTCACACCTTTTCAGTCACACTGCCCCAAACACAGTTTACTAAATACACAGTACTGCCACTTTTCTATCTTTGTGTTGCTCTGGCTGTTCAGTGCTCATTCTAACTCAATCTTTGTGACTTGGCTCAGACATAATCTCCTCTGGAAAGCCTTCCTGGCTCTGCTACCCTGGGGTAGGTGCCCCCAGTTCCTACCTTAACACCTTGGACTCTTCTCTGTCAGAACATTTATCATACTCTGTTGTAATGGTCCTCAAAAATTGTTAAATAAGTGGTTGTATGACTAAATAAAATGGAAAGCCATTAGATACTGAATTAGAACCACCTGTACCCATGTTTTATTCTCAGATCCTCTGTGTGTGAATGTGTTTGTGTGTGTAGCACAGTGCCTGGTACATAGTAGTTACAAAGCAAGTATTTGTTTAATTGAATCATTGTTATAAAAGTGTAAGAAAACAGAAAATAAAGTTAATCCACTTAGAAGAATCCTTAAAGTTTGGAAATAAGTTTATCCAATTTTTAATATTTTCAGGCCTCTCAAATACTTTTCATCAGTCAAGAACGTATTAACACCTACTCCTTTAGAAGTCTCTCCAACCTTAGGAAAGAACTTCAGCACCTCTTATATCTTCCTTCAAAGTCTGTTCAATGGGAAAACCATAGAAATATTATAGAGAAATAAAGCAATAAAGATTTTCTTTGTCTTTTGTTGGCACCCAAAATTTTTTTCTAACCATCAAAGGTGAACTTTCAAGATCAATAGAGGTTTGAGACCCAAGGTACTGATAAAAGCAGATATGCGAGAGAGATTTCCTTTGTATTTACTTTTCTATTTTGAGTCAGCAGTAAAGAAATAGTGAAAACTTAGCCTCAATAAAGCTGGGGTCTCCACCCCCCCTCCCTCCCAGCTTTGCATATAAATTCTAGAGAAGCTTACATAATATCACATTGTCATCTGTGTATGCTTACATATCAACTACCAGGTCCAGAGGGATCCATCTGCACTTTGCTATCAACCTGTCACTTGTTTCTGTCAACATAGCCCCTTTGGTGGCCCTCTCTGTGCTAACACTTCATACATAGCAAATCATTCTGCTGTTCCTGCAGTATGCCGGAGCCTGGGGACCTCTGGAGCTTCGGTAGACCCGTTCATATAAATGAAACAATCTGAAACAGTCTGTAGCCATTTAAAACTTGCACACATATTTTTTGACTGCATGATTACCTATCATTGCTTTTTAAAAAAACCAAAACTTAGTCGTATAAAACACAGTGTTTTATTTGTTTACAATCTATGGGTTGGCAATTTGGGTCAGGTTAGGCTGACCTGCAGTTCTCACTCATCGGGCAGCCAGACTGCCTCATTCACACATCTGCCAGTTAGTGTGGGGATGCAAGGTTGTTGTCTGGACCTCTGGAGGCTAGCTCAGCTTCTTTACACAGTGCTTTTAGGTTGCAAGAGATGAACAAGTCCTAAGGCAGGAGCACTTTTAAAGCCTGTGTCATGTTTGTTAGTTTCTTGTTTGCTATTGGCTAAAGTAAAATTTCAGAAGATAAAAGAGACTCCATCTCCTCATTCTTTTAAGTTTATTTTTCATGTGAGTGAGAGAGACAAAGAGACACCCTAATAGAGTCTTTTTTTTATATTTTTATTTTTTATTTCATGTTCTTTTATACATTCAGTCACATTATTTAGCTTACAAAGTGAATATTCCAACATATTCCACTTCTAATAGAGTCTTGACACTGCAATACACCTCCAGCCTCAGCCAGCCCTAGATCATGAGCATACATAGGCCAACATACTCAGAAAGGTCTCCAGAAGCAAACCCAGAACCCTTATATGGGTCAGCCTCTCAGAGCTTGTATTTCACTGCAGTGACACAGGCTGGCCCCAAGACTTCATCTCTTAATGAGAAGAGCAGCAAAGCCCCACCAAAGGATCACACATACAAGAAAAAAGTGATTGAAACTTTTTTTTTTTTTTTTTTTTTTTGCAATCTACCATAATGATTTTCTTTCTTCCTTTCTCCTTCCTTTCTTTCCTTCCTTTATTCTGGTTGTCAGTTTTAAAAACTGGAACTTTGGTTTTGTATTGAAAAATTATCTAGCCTATTTTCCTTCTCTGTTGCATTTGAGTTGTGATAATAAAGTCTAGTTTACAAAATTGTTTTGTGAAATTAAATGTTTATCAAACAATCTGTCACAAGCAAGCACTCAATATAGTTTTCTTCCTTACCCAACATATTAAGGAAGGAAGTTGCCACCTTCCAATGACTAAGGAGAGTAAGAGAATGGACAAAGAAGTCATGGAGAAGGTGGCTGGAAAGGAATTCTTTGGTCAGTTCTGAGCGGGATTAAAAATTTAGGAAACAAAAGTCTTTAAAAATTGAAACGAAAACTAAGTATGTTTTAAGAGAGTTAAAGAAACAAGAGTAACCATCTGTTTGCCTTTTTTGTTTTAGAAATTTTTGTTACAGGGCTCATGTGCTCACCAGGGAGACAGAAACAGAAAGTGCAAAATCACTCCTGGGGAGTGGCCACACCACAGTCCCTTCTCTTCCATTCTCCTCTTGGGATTTTGGGCATGCACGCACACACTCCCAGAATGAGTTTCAAGCCTACAGGTCCAGTTTCAAACCACAGTCAACTATGTGGGAGTCTAGTGCCTTAACCACTGTACCACTTACTGGCCCTAATATCTCAGTTTGCTTTTAAGTGAAGTACTTTGGGCTCTGAACAATTCACCCAAAACCCTTAGCCCATCCCTGGGAGGCACCTGCAGAGACCTATCCAGTCTTAAGCCCTGTCTTCAGGCAACTATGTATAAACACCTGATCAGAGTACATGGCTCTTCAAGGCGGTGAGCACCCTGCCTATTCCTTTCTGACCTGAAGCAGGACTGAGCAGAGAATCTACCACCACCCACAGCAGGTTCTAACTGCTGTAGTTCCTTTCCCAGATAGCTTTAACTTCCTTGCCTTTTGTCATAAGCCTCCTAATGGCAACAAATAACTAGCTAATCTTTACCTTGGTCAAAGAGGATCTAGGCCTCTGCAAACTTCCAGAAACAACCTTTGTTCAATAATCAAAAGCAATTGTGTAAGCAGTTTAGAAATCAACTTGCTGGACATTTTCCCTGGTATGTCAAACAGGCAATTCTAGCAACTGTGAGTGGCCTACTCACCAGCGAGGCACAGTGTGATTGGGAGCGGGGAACAAGAACACCAAGAGTGACTGGAAAGAGAAGCAGCAGCATTTTGGTTTCATACTCTCGGGGCCTGAGTTTCTTGAAATCATCACACCTACAATAGGAAAATGGCTGAGTTGAAGGTAAGAAACTACCTAGCAGGTTTGCTGTGGCTTCAACACTCATTTATAGAAGCTTCTGAGAGCCTCAGGGTGACCAAATTGGAAAGGACTTGGAAAGGCCCTGGTCCAGCCCAGTGATCAGAAGCTTCAGGGTGGTTTCTATGAGCACGGCTGCAATCAGTGGAGGGGAAAGTAGAAAAAGAGATTTAATTATTATTAAACATTGCCCTGAGAATATATAGGTACCCAAAGGGCTTCCCACCACCATAGATACACACATTTCTCACTGTTTTTTCCCCACCCCCCCAATTCTGACACCTTCCTGACGCTATAGCTTCCTAGATTGCTTCTAGTTGACCAATGAAATGTGCTTAATCTGTTCAGTGATTTTGAGATTCACAATCAGCTCTTGGTCAGTAGAAGCACTAGTATGTCCTCTAGGAAATAATTCCCTTCTTTTTATTTAATGTACAGTTGAAAGGTATGTGTGCATTATAAGCTATTGGGAGATAGGAATTTTAACTGAATCAACTCATTTTGTAACCCTCAAAATAAATTTGAGATATAGGTGCTCATGTTTATATTTTACCAGTAAGGAAAGTAAAGCTCAAAAAGACTGAGTGACTTGACCAAGGTCACTGATGGAGACTGGATTAAAACCTGGGTTTGGCTGAATCTTAAAACCAAGGCTCAAAAAAGGAATCTTAATGGCTCCTAATAAACTGGTGCCTTAGGCCCAGAGAAAGGAAGTGTGTCCCTAGTATCTCAAACCATGCCTACTGCCCAACCCAGGCTTGCATGAGTACCTGACACATGCCCACAGAACTGAATAGAATTGCCCAGAACCTTAGCTGGTGGATCAGACTCCCTCCCACCAAGTTCTTCCCCACTACTCAAAAAATGCCAGTTTGAAGAATCAGACCTCTCTCTACTTGACAGAGATCTTGAAACCAACACTGGAGTAAAAGAATTTGCTTGTTTTCCATGCCTAACTAAGCATTAATTCCAATACTTTCATTCATCAACATGCGCTAGCACATGACACCGCAAATTTATATAGTAGAGAAACTGTGTCTGGGCTAGAGTTAAGAGAAACGTCTTGAAGGAGGCTGTACCTAAGTTGAGTCTTAGGAGAAGTAGAAAGTGACTATGTGAATACTACGGAGACCAAAGAAATGATTCCAAGACAGCACCTACAGAAAGTATTTTTGTTTGTTTGTTTTTGAGAGGTTTTCACTGTAGGGCGCGTGTGCTCGCCAGACAGAGCAGACAGAGAGAGACAGACAGAAAGCGAGAAATCACCCCCCAGAAGGGATGGTCATGCCGCAATCCCTTCTCCTCCGTTCTCCTCTCAGGATCTTGGGCACGCACGCACACGCGCCCGGCGTGAGTTTTAAGCCACCGGTTCCGGGACGTGAACTGCGGTCGACTATGTGGGAGTCCAGTAACATAGCCATTACGCTAACCGCCGGGCCCCCTGCAGAAAGTTTTGAGTGTTCTGAAATCCTTCAGGGTTTCAGCCAAATTCAAGTTGCCGTAGGGACTGCCAAATGGTTCCACCCAGGAGATCTGGATCTCAGAGAAGTGGAAGCTTAGGGGAATAAAGCTGGGGGTTATCATGTCAATGGCAGTAGTTGAAGTCTTAGAAGAGAGAGAGTGCATAGAAACTTGTTTTCGGATGAAAATCCTATGAGAAAGTTCAATAGGGGTTGGAAACATCCTTACCATTTATAAATAAATTATATCTAAACCTCTTCCTGCTGTAACTGTTAAGCAACTTATTATGCATAGCACCAACACACCAATGTAAATTGCATGCCAGTCTTTGTTCTCAGTTTCAAAGGCTTTCTTCCCCAGCCTGCTGTCTAATCCCCACAAGGAAAGGTTAGTTCCAGAGGTCAGGAATCCAAACACAAAGCCAGATTGCATCGTATTCATTCTAATCAATAAATATTATGTCATTTTTAAAAATGTTCTTCATCTTTCATTACTTCATTTTAGTGGCTATATCAACACAAAGCCTCAAATGAAATGGTATTTATACAAAAGCACAACTGGAGGAAGAAAATACAAAAGATTAAAAAATTAAATTCAAAATCGACTACCCTATGTTCTTGAGTAAATTGCTTTATCACTCTAAGTCTCCATTTCCTCATTTCTAAAATGAAGAGCTAGTTTAACAGGCAGACTTTGGGTCCCACAATCAAACACTTGACCCACTGGCCTTGGGTCCATATTTAACAAGCTAAAGAGTGATTCTAATGATTAGCCAGAGATAGAGCATACTCAGTTTCCTGCTGCTGATGTAACAAATTAACACACACTTGGTGGTTTGAAACAACATAAATTTATTCTCTTACACTTTTCAAGATTAAAAGTCTAAAATCAGTTTCACTAGACTGAAGTCAAGATGCCAACATCTTTAGTTCCCTCTGAGGACTGTATGGGAGAATCTGTTTCCTGCCCTGTCCAGCTTCTAGACGCTGCCTGTGTTCCCTGGCTCAGGGCCCTTCCTCTGTCTTCAAAGTACATCATTTGAATCTCTGCTTCTGATATCACATCAGCTTTTCCTCCTTTGTAGTCAAAACTACTTCTTTAATTATGTTTAGGGTAGATCCTGCTATGGTTTAGATAATGGCTTGACCTCCCTCACCCTCTGCTCCACAAAGGCTCACATTTTGGAATTTGGTCCCAGTATATTGGCACTGAGAGGTGATGAGACCTTTAAGACATGAGGCCTAGTGTGTTTGTACCATGGAGGCATCACCCTCATGAATGGATTAGTACTGTCTCATGAGATGGAATGAGTTCTAGCCCTTGTTAGAAGGGGTTAATTTCAGAGATAGGGAGTTGTTATAAAAAGAAGATAGCTGCCCCCAGGTCTCCCTCTTTGCATGCACCTATCATCTTCTCTGCTTCTGTTGGCCATGTTGTTTGCCCCACACCTTTGGACTCTCCAGTCATGGGAATCATAAGCTAAATAAACCTTTACTTTTTATATATGCCACGGTCTGTTATTTCTTTTAGCAACTCAGTAGTGGACTAAGAGACACAGAACAATCAGGATTCCTCCCCATCCCAGAGTCCTTAAGCTTAATCATATCTGCAAAGTCTCTTTTTTTTGCCATATAAGGTAGCACTCACAGGTTACAGGGATTAGAACATAGATATCAACCAGGGCCAAAATTCAACCTACTGCAAATAGTCTGCAAGTTCCCCTAACAATTTACAGTCTATGTTCCCATAAAGGTTATCTAGAAATACTGGACTCTTTCCACAGTGGGGGAAAAAAGGTAGCAGTAGTTCCATCTCTACTGTGACTTCGCTCTCTTTTCATCATGCCCAGTAAAAGGAAGTGAGGCGCACCATCTGCTCGTCCCATCAGGTGTTACCTAGAATCAGAGTCAGGAGAAAACACTTCATAAAACTACTCTGACAAGTAAATCATATCCTGGGGACCAGGTGAGAATTAAAAAGCTGCCTACTAGTGAGCTGCCAAAGAACTGATGGTACTGAAGTTGCATGGAGTCGAATAATTTATTCTTTCCTTTAGAAAGTGTGCATATAATTCTCTTGCAAAGAAATGAAATCATAATTTTTGTTGGATCAGATTACTCAGAAATCTGAACTGAGGAAAACATGCAAGCACACTTACTTAACATTAGGTTTTTGTTTTATTTTTGTATCAGGTATATTTTTACATAGTCATCGAATCAGCTGGAGTGCTTGTGTTTTCGCAGCTGATAAAAGCAGAGTTCAGATTCTGACCTTGACCTCAAAGCCTCAAGAAAGCAGCTGCAAAATACTGCTTATTCAATTCGGATTCCTCTGGCAGTGAGGAGCATGGCGTTTTAAAGTTCTAATAAACTCATCTGTAATTTTTCTCTCAAAGGATTAGGAAAACCAACTGATTTGATAGTGACTCAGCAGTTTCCACCCTCCCATTTAGCCAAGGCACTGCAGCTAAGATTGAGAAAAGGACTCAAAACTCACACCTCTCTTGACTCTTGGGTGGCTCCCTTCCAAACCACCAGCTGTTCTTTCTTCTCTCTTTTCTAGTCTGTTTTAAAGCACAGTCTGAATCAAATGCTTCGGAATCGCAAACGCTAACTCCCTTTTCTCTTGTTCCAAACACATAGAGAACCCTGGACTCTGTTCTGAGGCCAGGAGTTGCAGAGAGTAGAAAAGGTTAACAAGTAAACCCACCGGAGCCTCCTAGAAAGCTCAGAGGCTTTCAGCAGCTCAAAAACCTTTCTCCCTCTCTTGCTGAGAGAGACAATGCGACAGTCCAACAAAGCAAAGGCACTGTCATACTCAGTGGTTGCAATCATGGGCTGGTCAAAAATTCCATTTCACAGAATTGAAGATAATTTGGGGTCATTATCAATTCTCAGCTTCTCAAATTCAATCCTGTTGATGGCGAGCATGAGGTTCATTTGGAGAGGAGAAAATTGTATTCATTGGAGAATGAGAATGCTAGATGGTCTCTGCCATTTCCCCAAAGAAATCATTTTCAACTGCGTGCTGCTGCTAACAAATCTGTATCTAATACAGCCTGGTGTTTTTTGCGATGATAAATTTTCAAATATACAAAAAAAAAAATCTTGTCTGAAAGCAAAGCAAAAAGAGTCTTTTCACTTCCATTGCTTTTTAGGTCATAACATTTCACATTTGATAGTCCTTCCAAATATAGGCAGCTGTTGGCCTGATCGTTGCTCACGCATTCAGGCGTGTTCCATCTAGCTCATCCTTCTCCATGCCGCAGAGAACTCTGGAGGGCCTACCCTCCACCCACGCCCTTCCTTCTTATATCTCTTAAAGGAATGTGCTCAGATGGTGGCATTTCAGTCGTCAAGCAAGACTGCACTCTCATTATCCTGGGCTAAAATCAGTTGATGTCTGAGTTAGAGCAAAGGGGCTGCTTCAACCTCACTTATAGCAGTATACAGACATTCAGATTCAAATTGGCTCCTAGTGAAAAAATAAATCAATCAGATATCTATTGAGCACCTCCTATGAGACAAGGCACAGGGTACACAGGGATAAAGCCCAGGGTAAGACTGCATACTTCCAGCCTTCATGGAAATTATGGACAAACAAAGAAGCCAGGCAGTGAACAGGAACTCGCAGGTTTGTCAAGCACCACAAGAGTAGTTTCAGAGGTTCCTGATAACATGCTTTGTTGAGAAACCCCTTTCCTTTCCTCCCTCTTAATATGGTAATCACTGCAGGGTACCACTACAGAAAGATTCTGGGCTGGCATATCTCCTGAAAACCATCCACATCTTTAAATTTTAGTTTCATGCAACCACATAAATACACATACAAGGGGATATTCAAAAAGTTCATGGAAAATGCATATTATGAAAAAACTATGCATGCATTTCAACTTGTATTGTGCTAAAATAAACTCATACTTAAATTCCATTTTTCCATGAAAATTCTGAAGTCCCTTCATATATAGCTTTTTTAAAAACATATATTTTATTTTAACTTCATTTATTTATTTTTAACTTGACCAGAGAGGGAGAGAGAGAGAGAGTGAAAGAGAGAGAGGGCTTTGGAAAGTGAGAAAGCAAGCCGCCAGGTCCAGTACGCAAATGGTGAATGGCAGTCGAACATATGGGAGTTCAGCACCGTTAACCACCACACCACCTGCTGGCCCCCCTTCATATATACCTTTGTACTCTAATAGATGAGCCAGATAATGTAGGCTTCTGCTTGCAGCAAGACTAGTTTGGAGAACTCTGCCTCAAAAGTTTTGCTATCAAATTGGATCTACTTACCTCTTTCCTAGTTGCTTTTTCACAGAGTACAAAGAAGCAAATGAAGCCCCTGTCTGAGGGAGATTACAATCTAAATCCAGCAAGATTTCACTAATCTGGAAATGTTGTGCTGCCCAAGACATCTCCCCTCACAGGAACTCCCATAGGGAACCAGAATTAACCTGTTCTTGGGAAAGGATAAAAATAAGACCATTAATCGACCAAATCCAGCTAAGGATGAAGTCTATGCAATATCCAGCACTCTTCTGATTCATTGGAAATTTTAAAAATTCACACAAACATATTATCTTCCTTAAATGGTTCACATGTTAAGACATAGCTATAATATACAAACATAGACTATCATACTTAAACATGTCTGTACAGAAATTCCTACCCTTGTAGACTGCCTATATGATGAAATGTTCTTTAAATTAATAGTGGTATTTGTGTCTTTGTCATTTGCAGTATATTTCTGGATTTGGGAACGAATGTGCCTCAGAGGACCCTCGCTGCCCAGGTTCTCTACCAGAGGGACAGGTATGAGTGAGTAAAATGCTTAGAGAGCTTCAACTAGTAGGCCTGGATGACCAGCCCTTAGTCCAAAGGACCTCCATCCACCACCACTCTTCATTTCTATGAACTGTTTCATGAGTCATTAGGATAACTGGGATCCAGAGCAATGACAATACAAAGATTAAATTCGGAAAAATTCCTAAGGCAAAAACTTAAAAAACAAACAAAGAAGAAAACTGGAATGGCGATTACCTATGGCAAATAGACTTGACCCAAATTAGTAAAATTAACTGTAAGATTTCTGGGAAGACCCCCAAAGTTCTGGGATGAGGGGACTTTCTCAGAGTTCCCTTGAACAGCATAAGCTTTGAAACAATGAGAAAATAATAAGATGTGTTTAAAATGCATGCACAAAGATGTTCACACTAACTTTGTTTACAATAGTAAAAACAAAGCAAACAAAATAATTTTCAACACTTCTTAAAGAATTTTTTAGTATTATTTTTATTTTAAATTTTTAATTGTCAGAGGGTATGCACACTCACCTGAGAGAAAAGGCACACCAAAATAGGGTGCGGTCCTGTAGCAATTCACTCTCCTCCATTTTTCCATCCCATCAGGATTCTGGGCACACATGCACATGTGCACAGCATGTTCCCCAAGTCACTGGGGCCAGGACTCCAACCTCAGTTGGGTATATGGAATCCAGTTTCCTATGCACAGAACCTAACCCTCTTGCTATAGGGCCTGCCCTGAAGAATACTTTATGGCTTGAAAATATACTTATGATACAGTGTTCCTTAAGAAAAGAGGGCCAGCTGGTGTCCAGTGTTTAAGGCAGCTGGATCCTTCCTGGCTGACTATGCAATTCATGTCCTAGACCCAAGGTTTGAGAAAAACATGGAGTCTGCACACATGCATGCCCAAAATCCTGAGAGAGAAATGGGAAAGAAAAGATTGTGGTGTGATCATCCCCCATGGGGATGCTTTCTCAATTTCTCTCTCTCTCTCTTTCTCTTTCTCTCTCTCTCTCTGTCTCTCTCCAGTGAGCACATTTACCCTCTGAAAAATTGAAAAAGAAAAAGGAAAAGGAGAAAAAGAAGGCCTGATTATTGCAGGATTATACATTTCCTAGTTTCCCCATTCTATAGTATAAGAATGGAAAGAAATACATCAACATGTTAACTGAGTTATTTCTGTTTGCTGAGGTAATGGTGATATCATCTATTTTATAAATTGTCTACAATAAGCATGCATTACTTTTATAATCAGGGAGAAAGTTGACATAAAAAGTTACTGCAAGAAGTATATGTGGGTTGAGGATGGTCATGTACAGTGGCCCAGAGCATACCCATTTAGGGCAGGATTCCTCGACTAAGGTGATTAGTGGAAAAGTGGGATATTCTTTGGAATGATGTTGTTTATTGCCTCCTTTTCAGAATAACCCTCAAGTCTGCCCATATAATCTGTATGCTGAGCAGCTCTCAGGATCGGCTTTCACTTGTCCACGTAGCACCAATAAGAGAAGGTACAAAGATGAGATGAATTCTCATTTGCAGACTGTGGGAGCTGGGACCAGGACTTCATGCTGCCTATGATACCTAGATCATGGACTTCCAGGGCTCCCCAACATCTTGCTTCTTACTGGCTATGTTCTGGGGCATAGTCAGAGCAGAATGGGCCTCATCTCTAGCAGGAACCAAATAATTAATGGAAGAAGAGGTGGGAAAAGCTACACAGAGCCAGGAAAAAACACATGTTCAGTTCATTGCAAATTCTAGCCTGTATCCAAATGTACTCAGGGAATGTTTCTGAGTCTGACCTCTTTCTAAGGATCCTTCAGTTGGATTTTGGTTTTTGTTTTTCATGTTGTTTTCTTTTTATGATGATTAAGTCATAATTATGGAAGCGTCGAGCAATGTATTCCTCAGCTGACTGGAAGCATTATGTTCTTGGCATGAAAATTATTGGCTGATCTAATCTTGGGTATTTGAAAGGTCATGTATTATGGCCCCTTGTGGTTTGAATTAATAAGGTTTTGCTCTTTGGAATTTGCCTTTTCTGGAAACCAGCACATTCATTAGCACAGTATGTCATATACCATGTTCCCTCCAATCCTACAAGTCACGTCAATGAACTTGCTCCCTTGATTAACTCCTATGGGGCAGGTTGGATGCAGTAGATGTGGTTTGGGGAGGCAGTAAGAGTTGTGATTTAAATAAGCAGTGTCTAATTGTAGGAATTTCATGCCAAGGCATCTGTGAAGAGGGATTAGAGATTTGGGGAGGGCAGTCGACCTTGTACTTCTTAGTAGGAGGGACTGGGTTTATCTCCACAGGGTCTTCCTGAGAAGCAAATGCAATAATATGAAAGCACAAGAGACCACACAAATGATAAAGATTGTTTCCTTCCTACTCTGGATCGGGCTCCCTGAACCTCGGTGTTGGTTCCTTCCTTTCTAGCTGTGTGGCCTTCAGCAAATCATCTACCCTCTTAAACTTTCTAGTTCTTTGTTTGTGAAATGAAGGTAACTTTAGTACAGATTGAACATCCTAATCCAAAAATTCCAAATCCAAGACACTCTAAAACTCAATACTTTCTGAGCTCTGACATGATGCTACAAGTTGAAAGTTCCACACCTAACTTTATGTCAAAACTCTGTAATCGAAAAATAGTATATAAAAGTATTTCCAGGCTATGTGTACAAGGTATATATAAAACATAAGTGAATTTTGTGTTTAGGCTTGGGTCCCTACACAAGTTATCTTCTGTATATGCAAATATTCACAAATTAAAAAACTAAAAATCGGGACCAGCAGTTAGTTGGTAATGGCTATGTTGCTGGACTCCCATGTAGTCAACTGCGGTTCGCGTCCCGGACCCAGTGGCTTAAAACTCACGCTGGGCGCATGTGCGTGCGTGCCTAAGATCCCGAGAGGAGAATGGAGGAGAAGGGATTGCGGCGTGGCCATCCCCCCTGGAGGGTGATTTCTCACTTTCTGTCTCTCGTCTCTCTCTGTCTGTCTGGCAAGCGCACGTGCCCTATAGCAAAGGCAGGCGCGCGTGCCCTAAAGAAAAAAAAAAAAAAAAACTGAAAATCAAAAATCTGAACATATCAGGTCCTGAGCACTGCAGATAAGAGATATTCAACCTATGCTTTCACAGTTGTGGTGAAGGGTAAAGGAAAGAATGTGTACCGAGTGTTCAGCACACTGCCTGGTACACGGATAGTGCTCATGTAATGTTAGTTATCACCACAATCACCACTATTGCCACCACAGCAGTCTCCACCTCAGTTCCACGGTATCCCTAGAAAGCTGTCAGAGACCCAAGCATGAGATACGACAGGTGCTGTGTTACAATGTCGGTATCAATATTGCTTTTCTCTCGATAGATAAGTACATGGAGGGAGGGAAGGAGAGACGAAGAAACTGCCCCATATATGTCAAAAATCCGTAGTTAATTCTATCGCTATTTAATCATCCCTCTCTGCAAACCCAAATAGACAAGGCAAGGTAAGCACACAGACAATTCCTGTCCACTCTAATTTATGACAACCTGCCCTCCTGACTATGTTCTTGACTTTATGGTCCATCCACTCACAGGCCACCTGGTCTCTGAATTCTGCTGCCTGCTCCCATTATTCAGCAGTATCTGCAGCCAGCAGGACCTGAGCTCTGTTCCAGGAGGCTGAAAAGGAGCTGTTGGCATTTCATTAAGAAGCTGGCATTGTTCCCTGAATCAGAATTAAATCTCTGTCCAGGGCAATGTAGTGCTACCTAGGGAGTTTTATATATCCAACTTAAAAAAAAAAAAAAAATAAGGGACACTAGGCATAGCTCACCCATCTGTTTATAACTTTCCAAAGGTATTCACAAGAATGTTGTGAAAATGCTCCAGATTCCCAGTGGAAAGATGGGACTAGTCTCATCCATAGGTGGCCCAGCCTGAAATTATTAGTTACTGCTTAAGGCACAGAGTTCAGAGCCACCACAGAACTATTAGTGAGTTTGTCTATCGGGGATTTATTTTTACTAGGTAAGTTAACTGAATCTTTGGGTGAGAGTCAGGCTAGAAAATATGGACAATTTGGACTGTGACAAAAATCCAGATAATAAGGAAGGACAGACAATTCAACAAGCATCTGCTAAATGAGCACCAACTGTATGCCAGTTTAAGTACACGAATTCCTTGAGTCCTTGCAACAATTCCAGAAGATAAGGATGAAGAACACGGCACCCAGGGTTACACAGCTGTTTCTTAGACATATGCACATACACTGGATGCCACATACTACTGGGAGCTGGAGAGGCTCGGTAAGGCCAGTGTCTGAGGTCAGATCATCAAGAACTGGAAGAATCAAATGGAAACTGAATGGATCTAGCCCATTTATTTCCTAGATGGCTCTTTTTTGTTTTTTGGGCCAGGACAACTCCATCCACTGAGATGGGCTGTCTTTGGGCTTAAAGGGCCAAAGCCTTTTAAAGCAAATCCGGTCTTTGATCATCAGAAGTAGGGTCCCTCTTCCTCCTGCACCTTGATGGGGTAATGGCCTCTAGAAGGACTTGGGGATCTCTTAGTTTCAGTGTCCTCCTCAACTTCACCTGATGTTCTCCTCACCTGGAGGAATCAGCCAGGATTTCTTCATCAGGGTCTTCTTCCTTTTCTAAAGCCTGAGATCTGATCCTGGCAGAAAGATTTTTGGATCAGGCCTTGACATATGAATATAGTGAAACTTAAAAACTAAAAGAAAAGAAAGAAAAACAAACAAAGTCGTAAATGTATTATAATAACCATGGCCATGTGCTCATAATTTCAAAGTATAGAAGTTACTTAAATCTCTTCCAAATTAATATCAAAAAGACAACCCAATAGAAAAAAAAAGAATTATATAAATAATTCATAGAAAAAGTACAAAGACCCAGTAAACAAATGAACAGATTATCAACTTTATTCATAATAAGGGAAATATGAAATAATACTCCATATTTGTAAGGATATAGGTCATCAGGCACTCTTACACACTATTGGTATGAAAATATAGTCATCAGATATTTGGCAATTTTGCTTATGTGTGCATTGGAAATACTTGAGAGAATTACAATAAAAGTGTTAGCATCTAATGTCTCTGAGGAATAGCCCCAAAGAAATTGGAGGATGAAAAGCCATTTATTTGGGACCAGCAGTTAGTGTAATGGCTATGTCTCTGACTCCCACGTAGTTGACCTCTGTTCGAGTCCCAGACCCGGTGGCTTAAACACAAGCCAGGCAAGTGTGCATGCATGCCCAAGATCCTGAGAAGAGAATGGAGGAGAAGGGATTGCGGTGTGGCCATACCCCCTGGCAGGGTGATTTCTCGCTTTCTGTCTCTCTGTCTCTCTCTGTCTGTCTGTCTGGCGAGCACAAGTGCCCTATAGCAAAAAAAAAAAAAAAAAGTCATTTATTTTTCAGGACCTTTGAATTACTTAAATTATTTTTACCACTGGTGGGTCTTACTTTCACAATTATAGGAGAGAAAAAAATCTATTTAGATTTTTAAAATACAGATATCATCCACATTTTATCAATCAACATAGAAGTCATTCTCCTTACCTTCCAGAGCAAGGATTAGTAACCTACAGTGTATATATTTTCTATGGCTTTTCCTACACAGATAAACCTGAAAGTACTTCTTCTTTCACAGTTGCTGGGAAAGACAATTTTTCATTGTTTTGGCTGCATGAGACTAACAACCTGAAGAGTGGTGGGTGGAGTGGAAAGATGAGAAAAGGCCAGGGCAATGGGCAGCAAGTGGCCAGTTAGGAGAGATGCTATGTCAGCCTCTCAGCAAGCCCCCAGAGTGTTATCTTGAGTGTCTTCCTGATGGGACTTCCTGGGCCAGTCTGTTAATCACAGAGAACATTACCCTAAGTCTTCTGTGTTCTTGTTTACCCCAGCTGGTTGTACAGAATTCTACCTTCAGTTTCTCACAAGCCCTTTGAATCCTTTGATCAAGGCCATCTCACTCACAACTGGGATGAAGTTGATCCTGATCCTAACCAGGTAACCTAGTCCTGTGAATCGGAATTTACTGTGTATCCAAATAGAAGTATTTAAATAAGGGCAGGGCCTTTGAAACGCCATCCTTGCTAGAGGGTATGTATGCTCTTCAGAGAGAAAGAAAGAGAGAGGAAAACCCCCCAGTGGATGTGGTCATGCCACAAACCCTTCTCCTCGATTTCTCTATCCTATTGGATTTGGGGAACACCTGCCTAGCGTGTTTTTTAAGCTACGAGGACCAGAATTCAAACCAAAGTTGGCCATGTGGGATCTGACTCCCTTAACCACTAAGCTATGGAAGCAGATTGACAGCTTTTTTCAAAGAAATGCTAATATATGTACCTTTTTGCTCAAACTTGGGTGGGAATTTGGGAACTGATTGTGTATTTGCATGCGTGTGTGTGTGTGTAGGAGCTAGCGTTTCTAGATTAATGACATATATATAGGCACAAGAGTGAATCAGACTTGGTAGAAGTATCCACGAAAATAAATGAATGGAAATTACATAGGCCAGTCAAAATATCTACATGCCCATAGGTTGGTTGGTCTATTTGTTTTTAATCTAAATTTACCATGGTATATAGAAAATATAGTCAATGCTGGCATCTCTGAAAAAAGGCTTCTGAAATCTGATATAGGGTTAGAAGTCGTGTTGTCTGAGCTGGATGCTGTAATTCTATTGTGGTGAGAACAGATTTTAGACTAGAGACTTCCTTTCTTTGCCTGAGAGTTTCCTTCTTTCAGTCTAGTGATAAGTGGATTCTTTTTCTGGGTATCAGTATTATTCATATACTTTGCTTGCAGCAACGAGACAGACCCAGTTCTGTAACATAATGTACTAGCTCTTCTTAAAAAAACAAAACAAAACAAAAAAAAACTCTCTGAGAACCCCAGTGTTTTGCCTTTGCCCTGAGTTTAAGCACCCATCACTAAGAACAGGTATATAGACAGGAAGAAAACAGATTTGGATTTGCCTCCCTGGCTCTAGGCTGACCATCTGTGTCCTTGTCCCCAGTTATACTATGGCCTCTGCCTTGCAGAGCTATGTATGCAAAGACTGCATGTTCATAGATGTGAACATGTTTCACACAGTATCCAGCACACAGTAGACATGAACCATGACTGATCGTGCCACTGGACATGGTGGTGGGGCATATAATCTCAGAATGTATATTCGGGTGACTCTGTTTTTTCATTTTGTATTTTTTTAATTCTTAGATCCTATCTTCTCTTTCTCTCTCTCTCTCCCCCTCCTCTCTCCTCTACTCTCTCCCCTTCCAATATTCCAAGGAAACTTCCTGCTTGTCCTTTGTTTACCAAGACATTTTCTCTTTTCATGCAAGTCTCTACGTATCTCCTTCACTATTGGAATTTTTGTAAAATAAAAGCTACAGTTCATGATCACTTCTTGTTTCCTGCCATGCTCCATTTCTTCCCTTAATTATGAAAATCTCACAGAACTGAGGACCTGCTTGAATGCAATCCACCTCTCTCCCAACAGGGACAGACAGAAAAGGAGGTATTCAACATGAGAAAATAAATGTGAGTTTGCATTTTAAAATATGATCCTCACAGCCATTTTGAAACTGAGATATTCTGTCTAAGTAACTGACCCTTCAACCTGTTGAATAATTAATACATGAAGGAAACATCCTCCCAGGCCCCCTGCTGGCCTGTATGTTACCTCTGAGCATTTTCCGAAAAGGCAGCCCCTCCTCCAATCCCCAAGCCCTCAGACTGAGTCCAGCACAGGGGGAGGAGACTCAGGCCAACTTTCAGCTCCTACCTCCTCCCCTTCAACCTAAGGAAGCTCTTGGTGTGGCAGAACTTGAACAAGCAAAGTGAGGGCCCTGACTTCTCCTTGTGAAGTCTCTCACCCCCTGTCTTGGGCTCCTAACCTGTCTGGTTCTACCACCTTCTCTATCACTCTTGCCTCTGGGGTTGAGAGTACACCTGGCTGGCAGCCCATCCTTATTTCATTATTTATGTCCACTCCTCTCATAAAGGGCCAGGAAGCCTCTGCTCATTCTCAGAATCTGCTCGTCAGTGGTTACATTTCAAATTCTCTGATTTTCTCTTCAAGTTACAGTGGCCATGCTCATCTGTGTAATTAACAACAAGGTTTGATGGCTTTAGTAACAAGACTCCATCCTCATTTAGAAAATATAAAGGATGGACACCTATACCTTTGTAGGATTACCAGTCAGGCTAAAGCCACTTAAACATTTACTCTATGTGTGCTAGTTTGGGACGGTTGAAAAGGGATCCAGACCACAGGAAGTTTTCTAATTCTTTTTCTCAGGGGCCCAGGGAATCCTCAATTATATTCCTGACAATTCTCTCACATATTATTCAAAGAAAGAGTGGTTGTAACATCAGCAAGGAAGAAAAAAATTAAGCACAAAATTATCTCTGAAAATCCCTTAAGTCACCCATAAAGTTTAAAACACCTGTTTTCGTGAGTGCTACCCTGGATGGGAATTCCTATGTATACTAAGTCCGAGGACCATGGAGCTAGACTAAATGAAGGATTATAGGAAGAGTCAATAGGCAAATTCTGGGAATTTAAGTCATTTGGTCTTAAGGTAACAATTATGTCATAGGTGGCAAATGGAGTGGGCTGGAAGGTTCCAGTGGCCCTGCCTGCTCATCTCATTCACACCCATTATGTGAGCCTCCAAACCCTGATATGTCTTCATAGATTTGCTGGTTGTGTGAGAAACAGTGGGGCCATACTTCTCATGGCATAATTTCATTTACAGTGGATGATTAGGTATTAAGCCTAGCCTTTAAGGAAATGTGAGCGTAACGTGTAATATGCTCTGTAAAATACATTTATTATCTATTATTATTTTCATGACTACTGTTGCCACCTTTTACTTAACAAGAATATACCCCTTTGGGACCAGCAGATGGCATAATGGCTACATCCCTGGACTCCCACATAGTCTACCAAAGGTTGAGTCCCAGACTGGCTGCTTAAAACTCACGCTGAGTGCATGTGTGTGCGTGCCCAAGATCCCGAGAGGAAAATGGGAGAGTGGTGGTGGGCCATGCCTCCCGGGGGGGGGGGGCGATTTCCCTCTTATTCTGTCTCTCTATCTCTCTGTCTTTCTGGTGAGCACATACACCCTATAACAAAAAAAACTCTCTTTCTAAAAACAAACAACAACAACAAAAAAAACAAGAATATACCCCTTCAAGTTATCATTTTGAGGCACAGGTTGGCAGATCCATGGACAGTAACTCTGTTCTAATAGAAATTTTCTAGTTTTTACTTACTATGCAAGTAATATATATGTAGGAACTCAAATGATATAGAAATTAGCAAACTAGAAACTAGAAGTTCTCCATCATAGGTGAAAGTCAAGTGTATCTGTTGTACATGTTAATTCATTATTGTTAAATAAATTTTATTGTGTGTACTTGAGGCTTAAAACATGATGTGATGGGATACATATAGATAGTCAAAGTACAATGTTCATGATCGTGAAGTAGAGTAATGTATTTATTATCTCACATAGTTTTTTTGTGTATATGACAAGAATAGCTAAAAACTACACATTTGACAAAAATCACTAATGAGGGACCAGCAGTTAGCATAATGGCTATGTCGCTGGACTCCCATGTGGTCGACCGCGGTTTGAGTTCCTGATCTAGTGGCTTAGAACTCACGCCAGGCACATGTGTGTGGGTGCCCAGGATCCTGAGAGGAAGATGGAGGAGAAGGGATTGTGGTGTGGCCATCCCCTCGGGGGGGGGGGTGATTTCTCGCTTTCTGTCTCTCTGTCTCACTCTGTCTGTCTGACAAGTGCACACGCCCTATAGCAAAAACCTCTCTGGAAAAAAAAAAAAAAAAGCACTAATGAGATTTTATTAACTGTAGTCCCCATGTTGCATATTGTTGTATGGGGCTCTAGACTTATTTGTCCTTCATGTTTGCTACTCTGCATCCTTTAATAAATGGTTAATATACATTTTGATGGGGAAAATTGAGACAAATGCATTAGAAACTTGAGCTATTACAGAGTAGTCAGAAGAGCTGTATCTGAAGTTTCTTTCTGTCTAATAGACCCTCAATTCATGAAGAAGTCTTCAAAAAGTTCATGAAAAATGCATTTTATTGAAAAAAAAACTGAGCATGGATTTCAAAAATGTTTTGCACCACAATAAACTTGGACTTTAATTCCATTTTTCCACAAACATTTTGAAGTGTCTTTGCAGTGGATATTTCCTCCTCACTCCCTCTGTTTCCCATTCTACGCTGGCTTTATGTTCTCCTTGAATTTGTAAACATTGTCTTATTTAGAATTCCTGAACGCTTTCTGTATAGTAGCCACCAAATGAATTTATTCTCCAATATCTGCTCTGCTCAGTTGTGGCCCTGTGTTCTCACACTGGGGGAGATGTGCCTTCATGCACACGGGCTCCAGGAAGACAGAGGCTCATCGCCCTCCAGACCTGCCACCTGTATCACCTCTCATCAGCTTCCCTTGCCCTGATAGACACACCCCAGCTGTTCTTGCAAACTCTATCCTTTTGTCTTTTCATTTACGCCTTCTTGACAAGTTAATATGTCTTTCCAACTTTATGCTTCATTAATTAACTGCAACATTCCGTATTCATCACTTTCCCCCTTTAAAACCTTTTCCAATTATATCCCCTAGACTCTCACTGGGAGAGTCTGAGAAAATTATATTTAGTACCTAGCTGACAGTCCTTCCCAGCTGAGGCCTGTATGATAGGTATATCTTCACCTGTCATAGACCAAATCCAATACTTCATCAGTTTCACCAAGGACTCACTTTAATTGTCTCTGGAAATCTGAAGCCCCAAAACCTGCCTAGTTTCTTAAGTCTCATACTCAGTCCCAAAGAGCAATATTATCACCGTCATTTTTGATACCCTCCCAGGGAAATTGAGGCTATCCCTCCAAAACCCTCTATTTTCTTCAGTGTATAATTAATCAGTCATCCAAGAGTAATGTTCTCTTTTTGAGTATATACTTGCACTTCCAAAAGTCCATGGAAAAATTAAAGTACAAGCTTAATTTTATGCAAACAATTTTTGAAATCTATGCAGTTTTTTAATAATACATATTTTCCACGTACTTTTTGAATACCCTCCTTATATTTAAATTCAGCCTGGGTGCACATATATTTACTCTATTAATATCTCATATAAGTATATGTAATTTTATCATATGTCTTCCTTTAATTTCTGTAATCTCAGAATTTAATGAAGAAATCTGCATCCAATTTAACCAAGATTTTACAGATTTCAATTAGCATTCCTGAATCAGCACTCCTCGTTAGAGGTCAGAGCCCTTTAAAATTGATTTTTCTATTACTACATCCCTGACCTCTGAATCGTTGGAAATTCAGACTCTTGACCCAGCTGGGTCTCAGCTAGGGAAATTACTTCTTAATTCTCAATAGTATAATTTGGATTAAGTAAGAAACACCTCAAAGACCAATCATAAAATTCCTTCTGTCTCTAGTATATGAAAGTTATAAAAATCATTTCCACTCTGCCATTCACTTTCTCTCTCTCTTTCCATCTTCTGTATCTCACAAATCTAACTTTTAAAAATCTAACACATATCATTAATTTCCATGTCATTAATTGTCACCTCTCTGCAATGATTTACGAATCTCTCCCCCAACTTCCAAACCCATATTGGACATTGCTATATATATGTGCCACCCATCAGGTTCCATACTAAAGTCAACATAGTCCCATCCAAACTATCTTCTTTGCCTGACTTTTCTAGGTCTGTTACTGACAAAAACCATTTTTTCAAACATCCAGATTTGAATCCTTAGAGTCATCTTTGAGAGCTTCTTGTCCTCCCTCTACATGGGATGAGGTACTAAGTCCATAGAATGGTGATTTTCAAGGTATACATGTGAGTAGCCAGGAGAGACACATTGGGTGATACACACGGCCAAGATACTATGCTTCACAGTCTGAGACCACTGGGAGGCCCAGGTTCAATTCCCAGTCCAACCTAAAAACCAGGCATGGTGATGTGTGCCTGTAATCCCAGTGGCTCAGGAGGATTATGAGCTCTAGGCTGGCTCTAGACCACGCCTTGAGAAGTACACCTGAAGTGTTTGTTTCTAAATGTCTTTGGCTCCCTCCTTCGCTTGGTGGTTCGGACCTCATTTACTCTTACTGGGAATATTCTGTTGGCCTCCTGACTTATTTCTGTGTCTTCCCTCTCCGATCCTGTCCCACACCCTGCTGCCAGATTCAGCTTGCTAAATTATCACTTCAAAACTCTTTAATCCCATCATCACTCCTCCCCTTCTTGTCCAGACAGTCAAGTTCAGGCTCTCAAAAAAGGTGACCAAAAGCCCTGATCCACTGTCATAGACTCTCGTTTTAGAGATTTTTTTTTTTCTACAGGGTGTGTGTGCTCGCCAGAGAGACAGAGATAGAAAGTGAGAAATCACTCCCTAGTGGGGGATGACCACACTGCAATCCCTTCTCATCCGTTCTCTTGGGATTTTGAGCATGCTCACGCACACGCCTAGTATGAGTTTTAAGCCACCGGGTCTAGGACCCGAACCACAGTCGACTACCTGGGAGTCCAACAACATAATTATTACACTATCTGCTGGTCCACTGTAATAGACTTTTGAACACTCTACTTACTCCATGTCCCCTACCCACTAGTCACTACCATCCCCAAACAATACCTCGCCACGTTCTCTGGTTTGGGTATTTATACTTTTATCTACCTGGAATTTCCTCTTCTTCTCTCACAAATATCCACCCATCAAAATCTCGCTCATAATTTAAAACTTATTTTAGATATTACTTTATTTACTCTTTTCTATATTTCTCACAGTTTCGAGATCTACATAGTAGATCACAAGTATTTGTTGAATTTGTTCCCTGGTAGCTCAAATCACATAACCCTTGAAACAGACTGGACTGCATTTCCCTAAATGCATTCATTGGCACTTGCCAGCATCGCACTGCACGTTGCCCTATTCAACCCTTTCGGATGGCTCGCTAGCACCAAGCATAAAACCTGGCACACAGACAAGTTCAATAGATATTATTTGAATGAATTAATTAAGAGGATTGGGCACAAATGCTCACCCTAAAGGAGGGCTAGGGTCCCAGGAGTCAGACTGGGCCAGGGACAACTCAGCACGGGAGGAGGAGTAAATTCAGGTCAGTTTAGAAGAGCAAGAGCAAGAGCAAGACCATTTAAAAAGGGTGAAGCCTGGGTTCAGGAGCAATAGAGATCATGAATTGTTTGGGAAGTAGATCAAGGCAGCTAATATCAAATATTAAGAAGAGCTAAGATGAGACTAGCAGTTAGCATAATGGCTATGTCACTTAACTCCCATGTAGTCGACCGTGGATCAAGTCCCAGACCCAGTGACTTAAACTCACACTGGGCGTGTGTGCGTGTGTACCCAAGATCCCAAATGGAGAAGAAGGGATTGTGGCGTGGCCATCCCCTGGGGAGTGATTTCTCACTTTCTGTCTCTCTGTATCTCTCTGTCTTTCTGGAGAGCGCACATCCCCTATAGCAAAAACCTCTCCAAAAAAAGAAGAGCTAAGAAAACGTTAATATCAGTTCTTAGAAAAAATATAACTGTTCTAAATATCAGTCTTCTCACTTTTAAAATAGAGATAAGAATCACAGAAGCCTCAGAAAGTTCTTGTAAGAATTGAATGTCATCTAACAAATATTTATTGAATGACTGTATGTTCTATGCTCTATACTTAAAGCCCTTAGCTTTGCATTTGAGGGCAAGGTCAAATGAGAATCTAAGTTTCTATCTGGATGATGGTTCATCTTTTTCTGTAGCTCATGAAGGACTTTTGAAAGTCTAAACAAATAACTAGAATTCTTACCTGTTCTCTTTCTTGCTGCCTCAAAGAATTCCAATGGATCCATCAAAGAAAGCCTGATTTCTCTTCACAAATCATGCTACCATTTTTCTCAAATTTCTAGATTTGCTGAAGAATTCAACGAGCCACTATTTCTGTTTTTGTCATTGTTGTTTGTTTGTTTTTTAATTTGCCAGAGGGGTGTGTGTGTCCTGGAGAGAGACGAGAAGGGGGAGAGTGAAAAATCATGCCCTATGATGAGGGATGGTCATGCCACAATCCCCTTATCCTCCATTTGTTCCTCCTTTTGAGATTTCAGAAATGCACACACATGCCCCAGTATGTTTTTCAAGTCACCAAGTCTGGGTCTCTAACCACACAGTTGGCCATGTGGGATCCAACCACCTCAACCATCAACCACTAGCTTACTCAAATTGCTTTGTTCACCCCTACCTTCCATCATCTGAATTGAAACTCAACAGCCATAGCTGCTTATATCAATTACATACATTGTGATCACTATTTCACTTACAAGTAACTTCAAAATTCTTGGATAAATAGTACTGACTTCTAATGATATGTCTACCTCTAGCCATCCAACTTAGTTGAGTCCAAGACAGTTTGGGACAGAATTTCAGTAAATCAAATAATCTCAGTGTTGAAAGAGCTATTCAGATGAACTAGCTCAACTTCTAATCTTCTGACTCTGCAAATATTGAGGTCAATTCTCTGATCTCTCTTTTCATCTCTAAGCATAAATTTTGAATCTTGATCATTAAATGTTACCAATGATTCTCTGTTTTCTTACTTTGGTAATCTTAAAGAAATTGTAATTCTAATTTTGGGCACACTTTAAGATACTTTCATTTTTTTGACCACCTCATTTCTAAAAAGTTAAAGTTTATTTTCGAATAAAATTTTCAGAATACAGCTGTGAAATATGTGAAGCAGTTATAGAATAAATAGACAAAAACCACAATTATAGTTGGAGACTTCCATATCCTTCTCTTGACAATTGATAGAACAACTGGACAGAAAATCAGAAAGGGTATAGAGATATACAAAGAACTGACTTATATTTTGGAAATAATCTTTGACCTTTTGAAAACATTTGTCAATTTACTAGCTATTGTTTTAATGCCATTTGACTTCCAAAACAGAAAATCACAAATTTGCTTTAGTCTTTTTCTTTAAAATACAAGCAATATTCTCAGTGCCTTATATTTATATTTACGCATCCACTCACTCATTCAACAAATATTTATTGATGCCTACTAAAGTCAAGACATTGCATTGGGTGTTATGATTGATGTCATTGTTTTTACATGTTTAATAATTAAACATTAAGGGGTTATATATTTAGCAATAATATGCAGTATGAATAAAATAAACTATTAAAAGTCTGACCAGGCTGCCATATCAAAATACCATAGACTAGGTGGATTAAACAACAAAAATTTATTATCTCACAATTCTAGAGACCAGAAGTCTCAGATCAAGGTGCCAAAGGGGTTGATGTCTGATAAGCGCTCACACTTTAGCTGCAGAGGCCACCTATATCCTCACATGACCTTTCCTCTGAGTACATTGGAAAGAAAGAGATCTCTTTTGCTTTTATAAAGCCACAATCCTATCAGACTAGGGTCCCATACTTATGACTTCACTAAATTTTAATTATGTCCTAAAGTCCTATCTCCTAATATGGTCAGATGGGCAGTGGGAGTTTCGACATATGAATTTGGGAGAGGATACAATCCAGTCCGTAAGGACTAAATCTGTTAACAAACATCCTTTACTTCTTTTAGACGCTCTCCTCTGAGTAGTATTACGGACCTACAGTCCTCACCAGCATGAAATAAATAAATAAATAAATAAATAAATAAGAAGGAAAGAAAAAAGAAAGAAAAAGCATGCGGGCGCATACACACAATCCAAACAGAGCAAGTAACTTGCCAGAGGTCACAGAGTACATGGAACAGAGGCAGTAGCAGAAACCAAATCTCCTGGCTCAGCCCAATGCACTGCCTCTTGGTCTGGCCTTGGATCAGAGAATGACTGCTCTGTAGCATTCAATTAAGCTGAGCATCTGTCTTAGCGGGGAATGTTTCTACCCTGTGGACTCTTCCTCTTCCTCCTCTCCCCAGTCTCCGATTCATACAATATCACATCAGAGTTTCCAAAGAAAATCTCCTGCCGGAGAGTCCAAAACTAGCTTCCTCTTATGAGTACTGAGTTTATCAGAACCCCTGGGAGTTATTATTATTCATGATATAGGCCCTTACAACGTAAATAGACTCTATATAATCTGTTGCCCTCAAACCCAACAGATGGGTACCATCTCTGTACCATCTGTACCATCTCTGTCTTTTGAAGGGAATTACATTTTGCATTAGAGAAGGTTATCAAGGCTATTGCCTCAGCTGGGATGTGCATCCTAATGAAGGCATATTCCCAACCATCATGTGGTTTCCTTTCTATCTCCTACCTCAGGCGCTCTCTCCTTATGAGTTGAGGGCTAATGTGCTACAAAAGACCTTGAAACACTGACCAGCAGACCATTAGCCTCTGGTTCAGGCTTTTCCACTCACATAAGAAGCTTTCTCTGAGGGTTAGGACTATAATTATTTCTTCCCACAACAAGGATTCTAACTTCAGGCAGATGTACAAAGGCGTTGTCCCAGTGCTACCAACTAGGCAGCCCTTCCTCTCCATTCCCCTGCTATTGGACACGCTCTCTCTTCTTTCTTCTCTTTGTTTTTGTTTGTTTGTTTTGTTTTCCCTCTTCTTCTCCTTCGATTTTTAAAACCTTAGACTGCTATTATTTAAACATCTTTGCTACTTGGTAGCTTGCGATGTCATTGCCACAGCTTAAAAAGACATCGCAATTAATTGACTGGTTGGTTGGTTGGTTGGTTGACTGAGTAGACTTTTCTGAGCATAATACTTGGTTCAGCAATACAAGAATCACAGAATCTTTGGGTCAGATGTGCTAATTCTTAACATTAGGAGAACTTAAAAAAAAATACTGATGCCTTGGCCTCACCTTCACAGAGTCTGATTTAATTTGGTCCTGGTCCCAAAGCTGTCCAGGTGATGCTCATGGGTAGCTGGGGTTGAGACTCTCTAGAGAGGGTTAAATGGTTGCCCAGGCAACCATTGATCTGCTACTTAAATCATTTCCATTGGGAAATCTAAAATTATGTCTCTTTTTGAATCTAAGAGTCTATGTAATAGTATCTTCCAGAAAATGTTCCTGGGTATACAAACTCTGCATTGCTATAGAGAGTAGCAGCAGGTAGTGGTTAGTAGTAGAAAACAAGAATCCCCCCTCAAAAATCCAGCCGTTCTTAGCTGTGGTTCCTCCTGCTGGCAGAGAAATATCCTCCAAGGTTAGTAGTTTGAGACCAGGGGAAACACATCCTCCAAGTGACATTTGAGAATGTCTGGAGACATTGTTGGTTGTTACAACTTGGAAGAGTGTGCTACTGGCATCTAGTGGGTAGAGGTGGGGGATGCACCACACACAGGACAGCGCCCCACAACAAAGGTGCAAGATGTCGGTGGTGCCAAGGTCGCTGAGAAACCCTCTCCCAGATTTTTGCTTTCAGGCTCCTTCGCCTCCTCTAGGAGATACCATCCTTCATGGAATTAGTCCTCAAGCATTTCCTTCTCTCTGACTCATGGCTTCAACAATGCTTTTCAAATCAGTATTTTGCACCCTTTTAAAATAGTATCAGAATGTGATCCTCCTCCTTTGCTTTTAAGAAATGAAGGCTGTTGCCTGTGCATGTCAGAGAGGCCGCATAATCCCAGCGCCTCCTTCGCCCAGCTGGCTGCCTTTCTGAAATACAGAATACGCTGAGCTCCAGCACCTGAATGAGGCCCTGCCTACCTGCCTTGACGGTACTCCACAGCCAATGGAGCAGCCCTTGGGGTGCAGGTCATTCCATGGGATACATCCCAGGCCTATTGGGTTTTTTAGCTGCCAGCCTGGCTGGGTCAGGCATGCTGCCAAGTTGATTAATAAGTGCTGGGCTGACACTTTGAGTAGAGACTGGACCTGCTGCTTTTTTCTCCCCACTTCCTTAGATCATTTCATTATTAAATTAAAGATTGTTGTGATTTCAACTGAACTGTCAGGCAGCCTGGGGACAAACGCAGCGTTTGGTGAAGAAACTGAACGTTACTGAATCCCATCCCAGCTGGGTGCTTTTTCTTTCTGTTAAAGAAATAATTCAAAACCCCAAGGGCTGGAAGTAGAAGTAGAACCTTCCCCTGCAGTGTCAGGAGCCCACACAGAGAGGCTGCCGTGCCAGGAAAGGGAGCTGAGTATAAATAGCATGAAAAGCAGCATCAGTCAAAACTCACTGATGTGCCTCAGCAAAATGTTAAAAGAAACAAACAGCTTCCTAAAGAGGAAGCAAGGACTTATATATAAATATGAAGTGCTAAGGGACAAAGACAGTTTATGTTCGTATAGGTTTAAATATGTACACATACGTGTGCACACATGCACACACGTGCACATGCACACACAGAAACAGAGCCCCTTTAAGAAAATGATGGATAATCACTAATTTTAAAATAAAACCACAAAGGGCCTCATAGGGGGAGTAACTGTCCTTTCTCTTCTGTCTTACTAATGCTTTTTATGTAGAAGGTCTATGGTGTCCCCTTGTGAAATCATTTTTCTATGCGTGTATTTTTTCCAGCTTCGATGGAAACCATTTGAGATTCCAAAAGCATCTCAGAAGAAAGTGGACTTCGTGAGCGTAAGTCAATCCTACCCACACCTTCCCACCGTGCTCTGCTCCCTCGGTGAGCAATCCAGCCACTTGCAGGCTGAATGCCAAGCAGAAGCAGCCTTGCTTGGAGGCATGGAGACAAAGCCACCTGTGTGTGCCCTGGGGGCTGGCAGAGAGATGTCTTACTTACAGCCACCATATAGCCCTTGGCACTCAACGTCTCAGAAAGTCCAATAGAAATTGACGTTTTCTGCCTCAAGCTCTGTGCTTGCCGCTAAAACAGGGGCTCTTCACCTTTTTGTTCCACAGACCCCTTGAATAGCTTGGTAAAGTCTGTGTGTTTAAACATACAAAGCAATTTACACAAAATGACAAAGAAGCCAATTATATTGAGATACATGACTAAAATATTTTTTAAAACAAATTTGGTTTTGTTTACAGTCTTATATTGACTATAAATCACATCAATATTCTTATCGATGTAAAACTAATCATAAGATCTATGGAAAAGTCAAATCTCTGTTACAAGTATGAGCATAAATGCTATTTTGAAATATCTATAAAAATGGTAATCTGATATAAAAATACCCATGCTTTCTATTATTGACAAGATTACCGGCATTCC
>NW_006159660.1:3851546-3853530 GCF_000334495.1 Tupaia belangeri chinensis
TGACTGTCTGGGCTAAAATGGCATCAAGTTAGAGCAACAACTCTACTTGGTTAGAAGTTCTGGTTGGTAGCTGGAGCTATTAGGAGTGCTAAAATACCTGTGCCCAGAGGAAGGGGTTTGTGGGGAGGAGACCTAAAAAATATGGGGCTTAAAGAGGCCAGTGTAGTGGGTGGGGGGGTGGATCCTGAAGACCATCTCAGTTCAAATCTTCAAGAACAGGTTAGATGCTACAGGCCAAATTGTTTGTACAGATGCACTTAAATAGACCTTAAACTTACAAACTGAGTTTTAAAAAAATCTCCCCTTCCGGTGTGAATTATGGCTGTCTTGAAGAGCAGCGTTCCTTCCTTTGGGCTCTCCATCTGCAGGTTTGGGGCTGAAGGCTGTTTTGAGAAGGCCCATGTGTTAAGGATTCCTGCACTGTGGATCAGCTGGTCCCATAACAGAGACAGTTAGAGTTCTCCAAATGTGTTCCTCGGCCCTGTTCTAGAAAGATTAGGCTGACACTATTCATAAGTAGAGGGCCACATCCATATTGGGGTGTAGTCAAGGGGCATTAACTGGCCCTTCCTGCTTCAGCCTTCCAGATGCCTGATATTACTCCCAACAGAATCTCCCCTTCAGGGTGATTTTTTTTTCTTTTGAGAGAGAGAGACTTATTTTTTGCTATCAGGCATGTGTGCCCACTGATGACACAGAGGAAGACAAAGAGAGAAAGCAAGAAATCACCCCCCAGAGGGGGTGATCACACCGCAATCCCTTCTCCTCCAGTCTCCTCTTGCGATTTTGGGCACCCATGCACACACACATGACCAGCATGAGTTTAATGCCGCTGAGTCTGGTACTTGAACTGCAGTCAGCTATGTGGGAGTCCAGCACCTTAACCACTATGCCACCTACTAGCCCCTCAGGTTGATCTTAAGCCACATAATGAACTGATGCTTTCTTTGTAAGATCATCTGACATAGCCATTAAGACCACCCAGATTTAGGCTATGGCTGGCAACGAGGATGAGCCACAATTTACCAAATATAAGTCAGTACACTTCAGGTTCCCCAAGACAATCCGGACTCCAAATGTCCCCCTGGTTGCAAAGGGAACACCCCAGTAAAACTGTGCCTCATGACTCTCAGGGACCAGAGGGAGGTCTGCCCCTTGGGCTCTATCCACATTCATTCTTCTTTCTTCTGTGGGTCTCTCCCAGGGCCTGCACACCTTGTGTGGAGCTGGAGACATCAGGTCTAACAATGGGCTTGCTGTCCACATTTTCCTCTGTAATACCTCCATGTGGAACAGGTAAGTGGGTCAGTGCTGGCTCAGGGCACCTCTGTTCGCCAACAACTGTTGGCCCAAGGACAAAGGCTATGTCTTTGTTTATAAAGTTTAATATGCAAGTACAATGTTTTTGTTGCTTTTTTTTTCCCCTCAGAGCAATGTTGATATATATTTATTGATAATGATAATGAAGGAGCATTTCTATCTTGACTGACTCCATGACATAAGAAGACTATCATGAAGCAGCAGGTGGCATGGTGGTTAAGGGCGTTGTATTCCCACATGGTCAAACCGTGGTTCAAGTCCTGGACCTAATGGCTTGATTTCACTCTCTCTCTCTCTCTCTCTCTCTCTCTCTCTTCCTCTCTGGTCAAATTAAAATAAAATAAAGATAAAATAAAATAATTCTTTAAAAATAAAGAAGACTATCACATAACAAAATAACCAGAAAAGGGAGGCTGGGGCTCTATCATGCAGGAGTAATTCCAGAGGCTTTTTGACTTTGAGCATGATTGAGTCAGAATAGCCTTAATTTCTAAGGTTCCCCAGGGCAGTCCTTTGGTCCAAAGTCACACTGCATAAGCAGTCATTAGGGCCACCTGATGGTGGCAGATCACTCTGACAGATTTTGGCATCAGATAATTGTTTCCTATAAGCTTAAATTTCCTAAGTAGAGAAGCTTATATACTAACTTTTCTTATTATATATA
>NW_006159660.1:3853683-3860866 GCF_000334495.1 Tupaia belangeri chinensis
GCATTCCTGTCTTTTTTTGAAAAGCAGACTATCACAGCAGTTTTGCACACTACCTCTGAAACCAGACTACTCATGTCCAAAGCCCACCCACCTCCACTCTTTAGCAAATGTGTGAGAGCCACTTAACATCTCTGAGCTATGCACCAGGGCCAAGATCACAGCTCTATGACAAGGCACTGGAGACCTCCTTTGGGTCCACTCTTATGTCAGGGCACCTCCTCTTTCTTCACTCCTGCCACATTGACTTTCATTCATTTCTTCCAACCTGCCAAATGCTTCTGGCCTCAGAGTATTTGCATATCTTAATTCTTTGGTGAGTGATGTTCTCTGCCTTCCCTAAACCTTCCTCTAGATAATACCTTCAGATCTCAGGTCAAATGTGTCCCTTCTTCAGGGAAGCCTTTGCTGACTCCCCAACCTAGACCCAGGTCCCTACTCTTCGCTTCCCCTGTATTGGACTTTCATTGTGCCGTCACAGGCTGCGACGATGTGGCTCTCTATTTATTAGATTGCTGTCTGACTCCCTCCTAGACTCTAAGCTCCATGAGGACAGAGACGGGGCCCTTTTGCCCCCCATTTTATACCCAGCACTGAGCTTGGTTCACAGTAGACATTAAACAATAATTTAACTTGTCTATAATAGAAAGTGATCATCTGAAAAATCACAGGGGTTACTCTATATGTTTCAGATGCCTTTACAATTCAGATGGGGACTTCCTGATTGGTGAGTTCTGATTTCAGACCCCTTCCCTGTTAATTGATCCCTAGTCACAAGCTGCTTTTAACATTTGATGCAAATTATTTTCCCTCATCCACCAATTTGTCTTTATTTCACTCAGTGCAAGATACAGACTCAGATCTAGAGGCCACTGGTGGTCCAGAAAGATTACTAGTATGTTTCAAAGCCCCTACTCTATTTCCTAGTGTTTCTGTCTTTGCCCATCTCTTCTGGGTCTTTCTGATGGGAGAACTCTAGTCAGTCAAAAAAATTAGAGTACCAACATGTGATTAATTTATGAAGAAAATGAGTTCTATTAACTATTAAGTATCTATTTGCCTTTAAGCTTACCTTAAAAAATACCACCTATCATTAATAATTGCAATGTAAATAAAAGTTTTTATGAGATCA
Source organism: Tupaia belangeri chinensis (assembly GCF_000334495.1). Lineage (NCBI taxonomy): Eukaryota > Metazoa > Chordata > Mammalia > Scandentia > Tupaiidae > Tupaia > Tupaia belangeri. The sequence goes on from NW_006159660.1 coordinate 3,854,813, forward strand.
TTTAAAATATGTCTATGATGGTTGAGTCTGCCTATTCTAATATCTGATTTTAGTACAGATATTTTGAAGTCAATGTTTATAAACATTGTACATGCAAATGCCAGCTTTCTGTTGGCTCTATCAGGAATGGGTGATTTTCCATACTATTCTGCTGCCCTTTTTGGTCAATTCATAGAATTACCCATAAATAAGTTCCTTACTTGGCAAGCAAGAAGAGTAGAGTCATATTTTTTATTCACATTCTTTTAGGTAGTAAAATGGCTAACCTAAGTCATCAGGATATATACATTTTCCCCTAAGAGACTCAGTAAAGCTCTTGTCATTTGGAATGAAAAAGCAAATGTAGCCTTTAAGCCTGTAGTCTTCATAAAATGGTTCTCAAAGAAAAAGCATTGCTCACCACTGCCCTGACTTTTTTTTTTTTCCTTTGCCAGTTCCCCAGAAAGGGAAACTTCTCATTTACACCGAGTTTGGCAAGATGCTTGTGCAGCCCAATGATTCATAGAATTACCCATAAATAAGTTCCTTACTTGGCAAGCAAGAAGAGTAGAGTCATATTTTTTATTCACATTCTTTTAGGTAGTAAAATGGCTAACCTAAGTCATCAGGATATATACATTTTCCCCTAAGAGACTCAGTAAAGCTCTTGTCATTTGGAATGAAAAAGCAAATGTAGCCTTTAAGCCTGTAGTCTTCATAAAATGGTTCTCAAAGAAAAAGCATTGCTCACCACTGCCCTGACTTTTTTTTTTTTTCCTTTGCCAGTTCCCCAGAAAGGGAAACTTCTCATTTACACCGAGTTTGGCAAGATGCTTGTGCAGCCCAATGAGATCTGCGTCATTCAGGTTGATAATGTGTCCCCTTCTCTCTGCTTCTCCCTAATTTGAGAGCCATCAGATGTTTCAGCTGCTGCTATTTCCAACTCTAAAATTTCTCTGTCATGTCTGGGAAATGGTGAGGGAGTTTGCATTATGTGGAAGGTTCCATGTACCAAAGGGGGAGCAGGCTTGGGCACCTGCTTTGTTTAATATACCACACAATCGCAAAGCAGAGAGCACTTGCCATTTTACTTTCCTATTTATAAGCACTCTAGAAAAGGCTCCGTTTATACTGATGGTGGAGAGAGCAGTGAAGGTGGATTTTTTTTTTTTTTAACTTGGTTCAATTGGGGTCTATGTTTAGCTCTAAACTTAATGAGAAATCACACTAATATTGGCTTGGGTCACAGATGTGATTCGAAGTTAAGGTTTTCTTTCTAACACATCATCCATCTGGTGGCCTCTCAAATATAGCTCAACAAACTATAGCTTTACTTCTTCATGTGGCTCTGGGTGGCTTCTTTGTAACTAAAAATATGGCTTGAGAGAGCATCTCAGTGTCTGCTTCCCATTCCAGAGAGGGATGCGCTTCAGCGTAGATGTCTTCGAGGAGACCAGGGGCTACATCCTGGAGGTGTACGGCGTCCACTTCGAGTTACCTGACCTGGGACCCATTGGTAAATCTTCACTACAAATCTCTAAACCTTACTTGAAATATGGGACACAGATAATCCCCGCCCCAAGTTAGAAATCCTCTCCCCTCACCAGTTCACTCAAACTTCAACTTTCCTCTAGACAATTTCTTCTCTAGAACAAGTGCCTTCCTATCAAACGCATACATAACAGAAAATGAGCTGAACCACTGTACACATTTTTCTCCGGAAGAGTAGACGGACCATTGGAGATAAATGCATGTGATGAATTTCTGGGATATAATGTGTATGATGAGGGCTACAGAAGTTTGGTTTCCTGTGAACCGGAGTCACAGGAGAGGTGAGATGTGAGTACTTCCTGATGAAAAGTTGTGAAGAGAAAAAGAAGCAGCTTTAGCTGGAGGATACAAGTGGGAATGAGCTTTGTGACCAAATCATTTTACGTCAACAGGTTGGGTGCAGCCGACGAAGTGGGGGAAGCCATGAAAATAGCCAGGGCTCTATTACGATGGAAAAGGGGAACAGGCTGAGTGATACAGAGCCCACAACCCTCACATTCCTACTGAGTACACTCCACAAAACCCAGAAATGTCAAAGAAGGTACAACTCTCTGTGCTGTGAAGGAACTGGAAACCACAGCCCCACCAGGCAGTTTAGAACTTTCCTCAGAGTGAACCGAGGTCTCCTAACTCTTTCTCTGGCAATCTGGAGGCAGGAGACACGGGAGAGAAGTGCAGTTGTTAGGAGGAGTTTTCAAAACATTTCTTTTAAAATTTTATTTATTTCCTTCCTCCATGAACAAGACAGAGAGTCAGAGAGACAGAAAGAGACAGCACCTCCAACAGGACCCCAATGTCACAATCCACTCCCAGCCAGCCCTGGATCACAGGCACTTGTGTGGCCTAGCATATTCAGGGAGGTCTTGGCAGGAGCCCAGAACCTTCCCACGTGGGTCAGCTGGTGGTGTTACCTCTGTGCAACCCCTCAGCACACCTCATGGGATAAAGAGTGGCTGGGAAAATTTTTCCTTGGTTCATCTTTGACCACACTTCCGAGTTCTTTCCTTCCCGTCAACAGCTTTTTTGAGCAAAACAGGGACAGGCCAGCATGTGCCTTCTGGTCACTCCCCTAGGAGATCCAAATATGCAGAGGAAAGTGGGAGGCAGAGAGAGGCAGCTGGAGCATGGTGGGCCGTCTGTCATCCTGCTCACCACCCACTCTCCCCACTTTGCTCTGGCTTCCTGCTGCCCTGCAGCCGGCAGAGCCTCCAGGTTCCATGCAACTTGTACCCTCTGGAAAAGATCTACAATTTACTAACCAGCTGGGGACTTGTGTTTTTTAACCCCAGGAGCTGGAAATGAGAAAAACACTCCCCAGGTTTCTCCTCTCAGAGTCAAATTATGTTTTTGCACTTAAGTTTTTCATTCTGGGTCTTTCGATTTATTTTCTTTCCCTGGAAGAAAACTCTCGCAAAGGTAAGCAGCAAGTCCTGACTGCTTTCTGCCTGAGTGATTGGCAGGCAGAGAGTAGTTTTTTGTTTTAAGAATGATTTTTATTCAATTTTTTAAAAAAAATGTATTTCTTTATTTCAATTTGACCAGAGAGGGACAGAGTGAGAGAGAGAAAGAAAGTGAGAAAGCAAGCCATCAGGTCTGGGACTTGAACCATGGCCAGCCATGTGGAAGTCCAGTGCCCCTAATCACCATGCCACCTGCCGGCCCCCAGAGAGTAGTTTTACAGATTGATTCTAAGTTCTGTCTACAGAGCAGAGGCTGCGTGGAAAACACATGTACCTTTTCCTACCTGAGATCAAGGGCTGTAGATGGGTTCTACTCATGAAATTCCATCAGACCTTCTCTCTTCCTCTTTCCTTCTCCCTTCCCCTCAGGTGTAGTGATGAGATAATGCATGTGAAATATTGTCGGGACAATATGCAAAAACGCACACGCAAAATTGTGTCATGACTTTCCTGATGACCTACTAGTTCTGTAAAAAAAAAAAATAGTCACTCCACAACTTTAGAAGGTGATGCTGGTAATGACAATGATGATTTTATTCATGAATTTTATTCTTACTAAATTCCTTGGGTCCTCCTCAAAAGGTACCAGACCGGGAACCCAGGGAGTCGTTGAGCAATGAAAGCGATTTGTGCCTTCTCTTGTGCAACCACGGGCAGTTTTCCGATGTGATTTCAGAAGCGTCTAAAAGACTACAGAGTGAGAGAGAGAAAGAAAGTGAGAAAGCAAGCCATCAGGTCTGGGACTTGAACCATGGCCAGCCATGTGGAAGTCCAGTGCCCCTAATCACCATGCCACCTGCCGGCCCCCAGAGAGTAGTTTTACAGATTGATTCTAAGTTCTGTCTACAGAGCAGAGGCTGCGTGGAAAACACATGTACCTTTTCCTACCTGAGATCAAGGGCTGTAGATGGGTTCTACTCATGAAATTCCATCAGACCTTCTCTCTTCCTCTTTCCTTCTCCCTTCCCCTCAGGTGTAGTGATGAGATAATGCATGTGAAATATTGTCGGGACAATATGCAAAAACGCACACGCAAAATTGTGTCATGACTTTCCTGATGACCTACTAGTTCTGTAAAAAAAAAAAATAGTCACTCCACAACTTTAGAAGGTGATGCTGGTAATGACAATGATGATTTTATTCATGAATTTTATTCTTACTAAATTCCTTGGGTCCTCCTCAAAAGGTACCAGACCGGGAACCCAGGGAGTCGTTGAGCAATGAAAGCGATTTGTGCCTTCTCTTGTGCAACCACGGGCAGTTTTCCGATGTGATTTCAGAAGCGTCTAAAAGACTTCTGGGGTACTGTGTTCTAGGAGCCAACGGCTTGGCCAATCCTCGTGATTTCTTGATACCTGTTGCCTGGTATGAAGATCGTCAAGTTCCAGGTGGTTACACTGTGATTAATAAATACCAGGGCAAACTGTTTGCTGCAAAACAGGTAAAGTAAGAGTGTGGGTAGGCAGGGGAAGGAATGAACAGTTATTCAGCACCTCCTGATTGCCACGGCCAATGTTAGATTCTTGATATTGTATCCTGTTATCTGTACCATACCACTATCTCACTACAAATAAGCTACTCTGTGCTTTATTTGTAGTAATAAAAACAGTCCAGATACTGGTAAGTAATTGATGTCACAGTGAATAGCAGAACCAGCATTCGAGCCATATGTTTGACTCCAAAGGTTGTGCTCAGACCACTCACCAAGCAATGAAAATCCTAGCAACACGTAGGTCTCTACAAATGGTGAAGAAACACTACACAGGGAGTGTAATGTATTCTGAAAGGAAAATGAGTTAGCAAGCAGATCAGCCAAGATTTATATTTTCCAATAACCACCACATTTCAAATATAAGCAATGATTCGGTACAAAACTAGTAGAGCTCAGTTAATTAGGTTGGCTTGGTTTATACCACTTGCTTGGTATGCTCAGAATTTAAGTAAAGGCATAGATGATAAAAATAATATGGGGGCCAGCAGGTGGCGTGGTGTTTAAGGCAGCTAGACTCCCACATGGCTGACCATGGTTCAAGTCCTAGGCCTGGCAGCTTGCTTTCTCACTTTCTCTCTCTCTCTCTTTTTCTCACTCTCTCTCTCTCTCTCTGTCTTTCTCTGGTCAACTTCAAAAAAATAAAAAATAAAATAATGACAATGAATAAAATTAAATAAAAAATAATTCTTTAAAAAATTTAATAATAGTAATAATAATACAGCACAGCCATAGTAGCACTCAATGCTACTTAGCAGGCTGAGGCCACACAGGAGGCCAGGGTTCGAGTCTCAGACTGCTCTGTAAAGCAGGGCCAGGTTGCACTGCCTGCAGTTCCAGCTACTCAGGAGGCTGAGGCAGGAGGATCAAGACATAGTGAGACCCGGTCTAAAAGCACAACATTGTATGTAATCTATAATATGATACATTACTATATATTGTGACTTAATATACATAAGATATATTAGAATAAAATAATTATAATGAAAAGAACCCAGTGATCACTTTCGTTTACCATTATTTGTTCACTTTATTTTGTCTATTTGACTTATGGCTTATATTTGCATACTGTTTTCCCTGGACGGTATCCAGAGGCATGCCAACCACAGAGGTAACCCATTTGGGCACTTAAAATTAATTAATCCCTGAGGCAGACACATTGCCATCTGTGTCAGACTTCTCAAAATGTGGTTCAGGAACCAGGAGTATCAGAAATCCTCAGGAAGCCTTGTTTGAAATGCAAGTTCTTAGACACTATACCAGTCTGGCAAAAATGATAACCCCTGGGGATGGTGCGTGGAGATCTACATTCATTTTAAGTGTGATCCTCAGATTATTTTTTACAAACAATAAATAGAGGTGCCAGCAGCTCTTCTACATAGGTTTCCACTCGAGTGGGCCCTGTGCTGGGAGTCCCACTGATCTGCTCCTCCTTCTTTACCACAAGCTGTGCTCTGGGAGGTTGCCTCTAGGGACTGAATCATACTGGCTCCCAAGCCAGCTGGCTTCTGGTTGGATCCAACCTGCAGAAAATTGGAGAGCAGGAGGAAAAGCAAGTTAGGATACCTCTTTCCC
>NW_006159660.1:3861232-3875575 GCF_000334495.1 Tupaia belangeri chinensis
TCCCTGCTTCTCACCATTCAGGATTGTTTCTGGCAGTAGCTCCAACCCTCTGTGACCTGTTGGGTAGCCCCTCTGGGGTGCTGGAGCCGATTCATATACAGACTTGCAAGAGCAAATATGTACACCTCTGCCCGGTGATCATGGCAATGGAGCGCCCCAGAAACCAGTAAACACCGCGTCTCAGCTTTTTCTTTCTTTCCAGACAGTTAGCTGTTGAATATTTACCAGCATGCCCGCAGCTCCCTTCCTCACGCTTCTAGCTCCTGCTGGAGTCCTATACCGATATTTCCCTTCCTGAGTCCACATGCCGAGGGATGGCCATGTCTTCCCAGGATGGCTGGGCTCAGGTCCCTCAACAGCTCCAGTCATTCCACTGAACTCTAACCATGCCTCTTCATGAAAGAGTTTAGAACACTGAGTTGGATTCCATTCCTCGAACAGACCCATAGCTATGGTGGGGACAGCCTTCCTAAAGCAGAACGTTGATTCCCTTCTAACCTAGGATGGGCCAAGAAGCACCACCCTGGCATTACTCTGGAATCTCAAGTTCTCAGACTTTCTTTCCTTTCCTGAACTCACCAGCCCAGGCACTATGTCTGTTGGAAGGACTGCTAGGTTACGATCAGCTAGAGTGCCATCACGGGAAGTGCCCTCTGCTCCAGGAAGCACAAGGTAGCCCAGACTGGGAATCACTAGCATCCACAGGCTCCCAGAGTTAAGTTAAAAATTGTTGAAAAGACAATACACAGAGAATGTGTTGTGCTTCTGTTGCACGTGCGATCCGAAGGCAGCTGCAGCTCCTGAACTGGAAAAATGGGGTTAGTGGCTGAGGGCCTAGTAGGGGGTGTGAAAGCAACCACAGAATGATTAAGGGTTATACTTCTCCCAAAGGATGACATAATTAAATTAATAAAATCTAATTTAAAAACAGACTGTGATGCCGAGTCCATATTGCGAGATCACAGCTATAAACACATTCAATGCTAAGATTGTTGCTTCCTGTTCTTTGTGATTAGGATGTATCCCCATTCAACGTTGTGGCCTGGCATGGGAACTATACTCCCTACAAGTACAATTTGGAGAACTTCATGGTCATCAACTCAGTGGCCTTTGACCACGCAGTAAGTCTATACTATGTAGAAACCCCAGGATGGAGTAACCCTTGGGTGGGAGGGGTGCTCAGTAGACATGCCACATTTGCAGATTTAAAATCCCAGTGTTGGCTTTGGGAGCCCAGGAGAGAGTCATATGTCCTTTGATGAAGGAGTGAATAACATAGGTAGTGAGGAAGCCACACCAGCCACTCAGCATTCACCCCACACAGCTTAGTTCCTCACAGACTGCGACAGTCTGAATTTTGGGAAGAGCAAACAGCTCACAGTCACGCTCACAGATGAGTCGAACTTAGTCTCTCTGTGGAAAATGTATCCCCCTAAACAGCCAACTGCTAATGTTAGTGATGGAGTGAGGAGAAAAGAACATTTTCCAGAGTTGGATAAATCTGTGTCCTCACAAAGCTCCAGGGTCTACTGTGTGTGCTCTGGCTGCCTACCCCAGGGCCTTCACACCAGGCTGTTGTGGGCAGTGATGAAGTAGACAGCTCACTTCTGAAGTTACTCGAAATGTTCAGTGCTTGAATTTAAACCAAAAAATTCTAAAGGGTGAACGTGGTCACATTTTTCACTCAATTAGGGGGTCATGAAGAGGTCCCTGGTCTACAGGGCAGGCCCCTAAGGCCCCACATCCTTGATAAAGTGCTAGTGCTGAGGTCCTGGGGGAAGGTGCATTTTGCTGCCTACTTCATAATAGATTAACTTAACCCACAAGCTGGAGGGATAATTAGAGCAGAAGCCAGAGAATCAGACACAGAAGGATTACTCTGAGCCAGTTCAGCCTATCTCTGGGGGACAAAAACTCTCTTTCTGAACAGCAGCAACTCATAATAAAACCAAAGGGAAAAAGAAAAGTGAGACACTGAGCCCAAAACAGCATGAAAAAGGATCCTGAGACACTGAGAAAGCTTTATTTGAGCCTCACTACCTTTTCTTTAATCATTTCAGACAATTTCCAAAGACAGATGAAGAAATGCTAACTCTCCTAGCAATAGCAATTAGGTTTTTTATTTGAATTTATACAGTTTCAGTCTTCCCCATACTACTACTAGAATGGCTTTTCCTAAAATTCAGGTCTGATTGTCCCACGACTGCATCCGAAAGACTGTGCAGGCTCCCCATGCTCGGATTAAGCCTATGCTCTGAAGCACGGTATCAGACGCTGGTCACCACCTGGTTCTGGGCTCATTTTCCAGGACCACATCTTGCCGGCTCCCTGTCAATGCACCCTGGGTTTTAGCCTCTTCACCTCTTAACAAAATCTATGTTCGCTTCCAGGTCTTTTCTGTAATTAAAATGTCTTTTCCTTTCCCTTCCTCCCTCTATCCTTCCCCATGCTTTTCTTTTTCCTTCCTTCCTCTCTTCCTTCTTCCCTTTCTTTCTGTCTTTCTTCTTTATTTCTTTCTCCTGTTTAATCTTCAAGACCTACTTCAAATGTAACCTCCTTTTTGAAGACTTGTGATCCTTTTAGGTAGCAATAACTGCCACCTCCCATCTTTGAATCCCCAGACCCCAGTATAGCACCTGAAAGCAAATATGATTGCTGATTTCAATTAAACTGAATCTGGTTTTGTACTGAAGAATTCTAAAGTTCTTCAAAAAGCACAATGTCTCTCAGTCTCTTCCTCTCCACACCACCATCACCAAAACCATAATGTAACAGTGTAAACCCAAGAGTTAACCAATGGTAAGAAAGCGGTGAACCAATGCTCAGACTTTGTTGTTTGAAGACACCATCTGGAATCTCTGCGATCCCCGCCGAAGAGCTCATCTACGTCTACACCAAAACGTGGACACTGTTCTGTTTCTAGTGCTACCTTAGTCTTTCTGCCAGGAGCTCCCTGCTGCACGTCTCAGCTACAGGCACTCTGACCTGAGGTTGGGGAGCGGACATCACTGGTTCTCAGGCCCGCAGGGTAGTGGGTTGCATGTAATACCAGTTCAGCGGGATGAGAAAGTAGCTCAGAATCCTCTTATCTAGTGTTAATTCATTCTGCTGCTAGCACAGCAAGAGGAAAAAGCAAGGTGAGTGATTACTGCGCCTGGAAGATAGCCCAGACTCCTGTTGTTTGATCAGAAATTAGGCTACTTGAAAATGCCGTCACGTCGAGTAACTTGTGTGTCGCTCTCCAGTCACCTCCCTTGTGTGTCCGGTCTCTCCCTGTGTATTCCCAGGACCCATCCATTTTCACCGTGTTGACTGCCAAGTCTGTCCGCCCTGGAGTAGCCATCGCCGATTTTGTCATCTTCCCCCCTCGTTGGGGGGTTGCCGACAAGACCTTTAGGCCTCCTTATTACCACAGTAAGTCTCTCCTGAACCAACACATGTGGAAACCAAAGAGACAGCAGCGTGGTGGCACTACTCATTGGGAATAATGGCTGGGTTGTTTCTGGACGCCCTTCCGTGGCTTCAGTTTAGGATCCTGCCTTCTGAGGCCTACTGCTGCTCTTACACATTCAGCTGCCTAAATACCACAATTTCTGTAAGGATGGCAGCGATGCATTGACTGAGCCTTCCTCCTTCTTTCTCTGACCCTGAAGGGAGGCAGAAAGACTAGTAAAGGTGAAGCAAACATTTATTTACATGTCAGATGTTTCTTTTTAGGGGTGGGAGATGGTGGGGATGTTGTTAGTTTGTTGTTTTTGGAAAGTTCATTATCAAAATCCAGTTCAAGAGCCAGTCAAATGTGCCTTCTGCCATTATTCTGGCTGCGTAAAGCAAAGCAGACTGGTCTACACTAGAGGATGGACTCTCTTTTGGAAGGAACTTGTGTAGATTGTTTGTTGCCTAGAACAGGACCTAAACATCTACTAGTTTTATCTTATTAATATTATGATTACCAATAGCTACTTATCACTGGGTAGTTTCTATGGCCCTGATACACAGAGAATATTAAAATAGTAACTCAGGGCCAGCAGGCGCCGTGGTGGCGAAGGCACTGCATCCTGCATGGATGATCACGTGTCTGAGTCCCAGACCTGGGAGCTTGGAAATTATGCCAGACACGTGTATGTGCATGCCCCAAATCCCAAGAGGAGAATGGAGGAGAAGGAATTGTGGCCTGGCCATCCCCTTGGGAAGTGATTTCTCACTTTCCTTCTCTTGGTCTCTCTCTCGCAAGCACATACATGGGCCCTGTAGCAAAACTTAAAACAAACAAAAAAAAATCATTAACTCATTTAAACCTTAGAACAGCTGTAAAGATAGGTACTATCACTATTCACCTCTTTCTTTTCAGAAGGTGAAACTGACACAGAGAGATTGAGTCATTCTCAAGGCTCACAGCTAGTTAAGTGGTAGAGTCAGGATCTGATTGCCTCTGTCTGATGCGGGAGCAGACACTCATGACTGCTGATGGCTGTGGCTAGCCCAGTGCTCAGTACATAATCAGTACACAATATGCATCTAATAAATGCTTCTTTCATAAGTGACTGCATCACGAAGAACAAGTAAGGTACTTCATGGCTCTACTTAAATGAGCCTGGCATTTTTAATTGGGTAATAGCTAGATGAATATCAAGCCTAGTGCTCTCCACTCCCTGGAGATTGCTTTTGTGCTTTTTTTTTTTTTATTTTTTTTTTTCCTTGAACAAGAGCTCTGGAAAGATTCTAAGATACATTTCAGCTAGAACACTATAGAGAACAAACTCCTTTCCTTGGTTTAAACAAGACCCTTCTGTTTACATGAGATTCTTCCCCTCATGAGGGAACTTCAAAGTGTGTGGAAAAATGGAATTAAAGTACAAGTTTATTTTTGTGCAGAAAATATATTTTAACTGCATGTATGGGTTTTTCACACTATACAATTTTCACGAACTTTCCGAGGACCCCACGTTTGTTCCAGCTCCAGGATGCCAGGGCTCAGCAGTATACAACAGGCACTGAGTGGGTGATGGAGGAATTTGTAAAGGGTGGGGACTGAAGGCCCTCAGGATAGAAGAAGGCCACTTCATGGTCAAATGCCAGCCTCCCCCTTTTCAGGTGACACCATCATGGTGGAGGAAAGAAAACAATCCAGTTACTATCACCGCAAAGACACCAGCTGCTTTGTGAATAGGTCATGGTGACAGATGGCCTTTCCATAGAGTGTTAAGCCCATTAAGGGCCCTAACTGTCCTTCTAAAGATAATGCCCCAGAGGGCCTGTTGTCAAGGAGAGAAGATGGCTCAGGATTATAATCACTATTTCTTCTTTTTTAAAGTGTATAAGTTTCTTTCTTTCTTGAGAGAGAGAGAAACAGAGAGAAAGTGGGAGAAAGACAGAGACAGGAACCCCCAACAGTGTTTTCACATTGTGATCCACCCCAATCTGAGCCAGCCCAGATCATAAGCACACATGCCTGGTGTGCTCAGGGAGTTTCCAGGACACAAAACCAGGACCTTTCCCATGTGGGTTCCATTGCATTACTACTGTGCTCCTACCCGACCCTGCTAATTCACTATTTTACATTGCTCTTATACTAAGGTTACTTTATGTGCCTGAGGTAGTGGTTCTTGATTTCTTTTTCTTTTTTTTTTCTTCCTTAATTTGCCATAGGAAACTTGCACTCATTGGAGAGAGATAGAAAGTGAGAAAGCACTTACCAGTAAGGAGGATGGCCACACTGCAATCCCGTCATTCTCCCCTCAGGATTTTGGGCATGCACACACATGCACTCAGCATGTTTTTCAAGTCACCAGGTCCAGGACTTGAACCAGAGTCAGCTATGTGGGATCCAGCACCATAACCACCACACCACCTACTGACCTTGTTCTCAAATTTTACCATGTGTCAGTCAGCTGGAGAGTTTGTTAAAACACAGATTACTGGGTCCCATCCTCAGAATTTCTCCTTCAGCACCACGGTAGTTGCTGAGAATATGCCTTGGTGGCCAGGTCCCATGTGATGCTGATAGTATAGTCCCAGGGACCACATTTGGAGAACATTAGAGGACATAAAAGTCACTTAGCCTACGAGGCCCACCCCCATAGGGTTCGATTAGTTGGTTTTGAGATGAGATCTGGGAATCTAAATGTTAAGCTAGCAAGCCAGGGGATTCTGATGCAGGTGATCTACAGATGACATGTTGAGAAACTCTGCCTAGTCCTGTCTTCACACCTAGTGGAGGGCTCTACAGCAGTGCTTACTAGACAAGTTCTACAGTGCTGTAGGCTCCCAATCCACTACTTAATTCTGATTTGTAGTTCATACTGCTGGCAATCAAAAGGCCTTAGGAGATGCCTCCTATAATTCTTTTAATGATGCTCAAAGTGAATATAGCCCTAGGATAGATCTAGTCAAAGGTACGGTTGCCCTGAGTTAGTTGGGGGAAAAAAACCCACAGAATACCAAGTTAGAAATTATTAATAGTTCTACCAGAGATATTTAAAATGTTCTTTTAGCGATACCCAAAAATCTGTGCTCCTTTGATGTGACTTCATAGAAGCAGGAATTATTTCTGTAGAGATACTGCCTCCAGTCATCTTAACGCACCTTAGACAACTAGATTCAGCTTTAATCAGAAAGCCAAGGTCTACCCTCCCACTGTCCTTTGAAATACATAAAGCGATGTAGAAATAGCATCACCAAGCTCATTGCTACCTAAATTCACATTCAGATCAAAGCTGAATTCTGCCTTGCTCTTTTTCTTTTTCTTTTTTTTTTAAGCTAAGCTGTGAAGGTGGCCCAGAGGACACATACAAGAGCAAGGAATATGCCAGTATATTTAAGTCATGAGCAAAACCATCCTGAAGATACGGACACTTGATGCTTCTTTTCCGTGTGCTTGCTGCTTCTCCTCTATTTCTGCTTCACAGAGAAGCATGCAGAGCTATGTTCTGGGTCTCACTTTTTCTGCAGGGGCTGTCACACTCTTGCTGTCTTCATTGGGTTCAGCATTTTGTTTTCTGGACAGAGTGGATGTGCAGCTACACAGGCGATAACAGAAATGTTTTGGCACTTGGTTATAGTTCATATGCAAGGAAGGAGAGAGGGCATTTGCCATGTCAGACATTTGGCTTTCCAAGAGTTGTACACTAGTCAGAGAGAAACAGAGAGAAACAGTGAGAGCAGCAGTGAGAAATCAGCCCCTGGGGGATGGCCACACTGAAATCCCTTCTCCTCCATTCCTCTAGGATGTTGGACACACATCTGGTGTGATTTTCAAGTCACCAGATCTGGGACTCGAACTGCATCCAGCCATGTGGGAGTCCAGCACCTTAACCAACACACCCCCTTCTGGCCCAAGTCCAAAGTTCTTTTTACCACATCACCTTCCATCAATACAAAACCAAACATACACACACACACACACACACACACACACACACACACACACACCACTTTACTCTTCTAGATTGGGAACCAGAAAAATAGTGATACCGTGTACTATAGAGGAGCTATTTGGGAAGGGATTCTGATTTGGGAGAGAAGATAGCTGAGATACGGCTTATAAACGAAGATGATGGAATACAACTACTCCTTACTGTAATTTATTGCCATCTTCTCCAGCTCTAGTTTTCTTGCAATCTAGCCTACTTTTTCTCAGCTAGAATCCCAACTACTGATAATCTCCATGGCCATGGAGTAGAGCTTTGCCTATCAAGAATCCTACACTGATAATGTTCCGTGGTTGTTCTGTCAGTCCATACTCTTTCTTAATCCCATAAAAAAATTTTATATTTGCTTATCTTCCTGGCATTCGGCAAAAATAAAATTTGAGGGAGGTCTTGATGTTTTACATTGGATAATGAAAATAATACTGCGTTCACCTTCCCAGGGAACTGCATGAGTGAGTTCATGGGACTCATCAGAGGCCACTACGAGGCAAAGCAAGGTGGGTTCCTGCCAGGGGGAGGCAGCCTGCACAGCGCAATGACCCCCCATGGGCCTGACGCCGACTGCTTTGAGAAGGCCAGCAAGGCCAAGCTGGCTCCAGAGAGGATTGCTGATGGAACCATGGTAAGCAAGGTCAATGCCAGGCTCTGGTGGCCTCTGGGCTCCCCAGCCTTGTCGAGAGGGCTGGCTAGTTTTTGTTTCTCCAAAGTCACAGAGGAAGAGGCAGTAAAGGAGAATTATGTGCCATTCTGTGTGTGTGTGTGTGTGTGTGTGTGTGTGTGTGTTTACATGTAACATGTGCATATGCACACATGCTTACATGTGCATTAGAGTCCTGGAGTGGTGGTGTAGAGGAGAACCTTGTACTTGGACTCCTATCTGGGTTCAACTCCTAGCTCTTAGTTCTGTGTGACCTTGAACAAGACACTTAACTTCTCTGTGCTTCATTATATCCATCTGTGGAAGGTATGATACCCAACCCAGCAGGCAGTTTTGAGTTAACCTTACAGACTGTGCAGCACTGTCCAAGTGCAAGGGAATATTACTCATTCCATGAGAAGGGTTTTCCCACATCCTTATGTAGCCCCTTACATATGTTCTGTCTCAGAGTCTTCTGCTTTTTTGTAAGTGATCCCTAGGGCAACCGCAGTAGGGGAGGCAGAATGTCACCTTCAGTTGGCTTCTTGAGCCAAAGAGCATCAGGAAGTCTTTGCCATGGTCTAGGGAGAGCTGTGAGCAGCAATTCTCAGCCATCTTTTCATTTTCCTTTGCTCTGCTTTGGCATGGGATGAAACTGACGAGATTTAAAACCTGTTTTGTATTCCTCCGTGTCAAGCTGTAAACACTGAGGCTGAATACAATTGCAGTTGGCTGCGGCACTTGATTTTGTTTTATCTTTGCATTCTTGGAAGTAGAGTTTATGGGCCATGAGGCGTAACTTTTTGCTAAATCATATGTAAATCTGCTTTAAGTTTTTGAGCAAATGCCTTCTGTGCTACCTGCTTAGTCTCTAGCACAGACCTACCTGGTCCCGTGCTTAGCTGGCAAACTACCTAAGCAGTGAGTATTTTCTGTCCATCTGTCTAGTGCAGTTTGTTTTCAGTCCCAGCCCTGGGACCAGAGTTAGTGGAGCTGCTCTGGAGGGAAAAGGGGTACAGCGGTCCATCTGCTTGGCCTTGTGCCTCTTCCTCCTTGCAAGAACCTCTGCGGAGTTTCCAAAGAAACTGTGCATCTTGAGGAGATGTGATTTGACATGCAGTTAAGTTCTTGGAGATGCACAAGCTACCCCAGAGTTGCCACTCAATAACCTTTGGTGCCCCGATTGGTTTTGAGTAGTCACTGCTACCAGAGCACAGTGCTCTTCAACAATGAGGCACAGGACCAAGGTGGTTTTACGATGAGCAAGACTTTAGGTAAAGTCTAGGCCCCTGAGCTCTCCTGTATAGAGGAACTGGGGGGTGGGAGAGCTTTGGTATCTGGGGAGCCCAAAATACTGGTGGGAAAGGGTCCAATGTTTTACCTAGACCTAATTTTGAGTCTTCCTCACAACTTTCCATTATATAATTTAGGCCCAAGTCCATCTATTGGGTTGTCAGAAAAGTCATAATGCATAGAAAAATACATCATGACTTTTCTGACAACCCATTATATACTTTCTCCTTATTCCGGGTTGAAGAAATGCAATACTATTTTCATACTCAGCTGGGAGGGGGTTTTGGTGCTCCAGCCAGACACTGAGGCTCCTCAAAAACCATCAGCAAAGAGATGACAATAATAATGGCCATAATGACAACTTTATATCTGAATAGTGCTTTCTTTTCTTTTCTTTCTTTCTTTCTTTCTTTTTTTTTTTTCCAGTTTGCTATAGGGAACATGTGCTCACCAGAGAGAGGCAGAAAGAAAGAGAGAGAGAGAGAGAGAGTGAGCAGTCACCCTTCAAGGTGGATGGCCATGCCACAATCCCTTCTCCTCCATTCTCCTCTTAGGATTTTGGGCATGCATGCATAGATACCTGCTGTGTTTTTCAAGCCGCAGGGTCCGGGACTCACATTGCACAGTCAGCCATGTGGGATCCAGCTGCTTTAAGCTCTGTACCACGTGCTGGCCCCTGAGCGGTGTTTTCCTACTTGCATAGCACTGCCCCATGCTCTCATCCTGTCTTCACACCAAGCCTGTCATAGGAAGTCAGGCAGGGCCACTCATCTTCATTGTTTTAGACAAAAAGAAGCTAATGTATATTATAACACCCCAAACATGGATGTGACTGCTCTGGATGGTGGCACAAGTGAATTCTATCGTTTTCCTCTGGTCTGTCTATCTACCTACCTACCTATCTTTGCTTTGTAAAGACAGGGTCTCTGACAATCCTCCTGCCTCAGCCTCCTGAGCAGCTGGGAGCTGGGATCACAGGAACAGGCCACTGCACCCAGCTTTTAGGATGAGCTGGAAGTTGAAGCCTGGCCTCCCAGGTGATCTCAGCCTGTAGAGCAACGAGGTCTTACCAGCACACACCTGCCGGCTAGGCCCTGTCTATATATATATATATATATATAGAGAGAGAGAGAGAGAGAGAGTTATTTCCAAATATAAGCATAGAAGAGTTGTAAAGTTTTGTTTTTTTTATTATTTTTTTATTTTTTAAGCTATAGTGGGTAGGAATATGAGCAAGGGATTTAGCTGGAATGTCTAAGATACACAGAGGATTTGCATAATCTTTCTGTTGTGGACAAAAAACATCTGAACATAGTGGAACATCCACCATTTAGACCCTTCTGGGATATGGCTTTAAAAGTGCCTCAGCCACTCCCACCACTTCCTCCCCCTCTCTTCTTTCTACCTCCTCCTTTTTCTCCTGTTCCTTTCCCCAGGCTACCTCTTGCTCAGAGCCCTGAAAAGCCAAACTCAAATCTCAGGTCTGCTACAACCTGTCACGTTAGACAAGTCATTTTCCAGCTCTGCGCCTTAGCTTCCTTGCTTGTACCATGGGGAGTATGCCCTCCCTCACAAGGACAGAGCCACCATGGTGATGTCTCCTGAGAAGATGAATATTCCCAGGGTTCTCCTGCCTCAGTCCTTGGATCTAGCAAATTCAGCTCCATAACGCTACGAGGGCATTCGGTGTCCAATTCCATTTTACAGAATGAAACCCGAGGCCTTGCAAATTAAGGGCCTTGCTCAAGGTCTCATCAGCTCAGAAGTGGAAAGACCAGATCCAGAACCTGGGGCTTGGCCTACTCTCCTCACCACGCTGGCACACATGATTTATTACTCAAAAATGTTGCCTCCTCACATCTCCCTTCGACATGTTCTCAGATGTGCCATGTTTTCTGCCTTGCTTCTTCTTTCTCATCTTCACCCTCTTTTCCTACAGGCATTTATGTTTGAATCTTCTCTAAGTCTGGCTGTCACCAAGTGGGGACTTAAGACCTCCGGTTGCTTGGACGAGAACTACTACAAGTGCTGGGAGCCTCTCAAGAGCCACTTCACCCCCAATTCCAGGAACTCAGCAGGACCTAATTGAGACTGGAGCATTGCTAACATAATTTAGAGTGGATTCATGTGGTTTCCTTGAGAATTTCCTGCTCCCTGGTAGTATTGGGGGAGGGGGTTGGTTAAAGTGAAAACTCAATTTTCAGTCAAGTAACTAGAACCTTTGTGGAAGTGCCTTTGGATCATTGTATGGTGGTCAGCCTAATAACTCAATAAATGCATGCTGGTGTTCTGTGAAAGTGGCCATTAGTCATCATCAGGTGTGATGGCCAGGACTGCTGGGTCAGCAGAGCCCAGGAGATTGGACCAAGGCCAGAGCCCCTTCCCATGTGCTGGGCCGGGGAGCCTTCATTCTATGAACCCAAGTCCAGGCATCTGCTCAGAGCTACAAGACCAGGCCACAAGAAGAATAGGCTAAGTCATGGCCAAGCTCTTTTTTTTTTTTTGAGAAGTTTTTGCTATAGGGTGCCTGTTCTCGCCAGAAATACAGAGAGAGATAGAGAGACAGAAAGCAAGAAATCACCCCCCAGGGGGGATGGCCATGCAGCAGTTCCTTCTCCTCCATTTTCCTCTCCGGATCTTGGGCACGCACACACGTGCCCAACTCAGCACATGAGTTTAAGCCACCGGGTCCAGGACTCGAACTGCGGTCGACTATGTGGGAATCCAGCAACATAGCCGTTACACCAACTGCTGGTCCCACAGCCAAACTCTTAGGAGTCAGTCCAGGCATGGAAGTTCAAGGAGTCAGCAAAGCTCCAAAATCTAACTTCCGGCCTAAGGCACATGAGCAGTCCTAAGCCACTAGGCTCTCTGATCTCTTGGTAGCAGCCAACGTAAAGATACTGGCAAAGGACCCCAGCCACCCAGAAGACAGAATCATTCATTCATTCACTTAGGTGACCAACTTTCCTGGTTTCCCCAGGACTGCTCTGATTTTTCTACTGAAAGCCCTACATCCCAGGAAACTCCTTGATCTGGATCTAACCAGAACAACTGGTCCCTCTACTGTTCACTAAAGAAAAATCTTTGTGATTTATCTGAAATTCCAGTTTAATAACTGTGTACCCGTACTTTTATTTGTGGTCAAGGAAACAGACGTAGTCCTTTCCCTTCCAGAGTTTATATTTAAAAGAGGGAGAGAGACAAAATAAACCAAGAAAATGATTACAAAGTGTGAAACATGCTGAGAAGAAAATCAACAGGGATTAAGATGGAATTGCAAGTGGGCCAGGCTGGGAGAGATCTTTTTTTAGAGAAGGTCTTCAATGAAGAAGTGATATTTAGCCAGACCAAAAAATAGGAAGGAGCAAATCACTGGGAGAGTGGGGGTGAGGCGAGTGGGAGAGGAGGAGAAGGGGGAGGGCATCCCAGGAAAAGCCTGTGAGCTCAGGAAACAAAGGAAAGTGACATGGGGAGCCCAGGAGGAGGCTACCGGCCCTGGTGAAAAATGGCACTGTCTTGAACTAAGGAGGTAAGCAGTAGAGACAGAAGTGGATAAATCCAAGAACACTCAGTGCAGACCTGAAAGGTTCTGTTGGGTTGGATGTAAGGGATGAGGGAAAGCAGAGTTGAGCATAAGGCTGGGATGACTGCTGGGTTTTGCTAGTGGTATTTCAAAATCCCCCAAAATGAGGTAAGGGTAAAGAGGATGGTACAACTTGCAGCTATTGTTTAATATAACAAAATCTGTATTAAAAATTAAGCATTGCCGGATCAGCCTTGGCACGGTGGCTGGGGCAGCTGGGTCCCACATGGCTGACTGTGTGGTTTGAGTTCCAGACCAGATGGCTTGACAAACACAGAGGGCACATGTGCATGTGTGCACAAAAGCCCTAGAGGAGAGATGAAGGAGAAGGGATTGTGGCACAGTCATCCTCCCTGGAAGGTGATTTCTCACTTTCCCTCTCTCTGTCTCTGTCTCTCTCTAATGAGTGCACAAGCCCTACAGCAAAAAAAAAAAAAAAAAAATTAATATTGTCAACCCAGCTGCAGTGGTGCACATGGTGGAGCACTGTGTGGTGATGCTAGAGCCTGGCTTCAGATCTGGGGTTGATCTGAACATGCTAGACAGACCCACACATGCCTGTGATCCTAGCTGACTGAAAGACTGAGAGGAGGATTGTGATGAGACCTGTCATTGGTACCTAGCCCTTCCCCACCCACCCTGCCATCTCAAAAATAAAATGAACATTGCTAACTAGGAAAGCAGTGAATATCTTTAATTCTTTTTTTTTTTTTTATTGAAAGAGAGAGAGAGAGAGATTTGCTATAGGGCACATGCACTCTCCAGAGAGACAGAGATAAAATGTGAGAAATCACTCCCCAGGGGAATGGCCACGCCACAATCCCTTCTCCTCCATTCTCCTCTTGGGACTTTGGGCATGCACACACACATGCCCAGAGTGAGTTGTAAGTCTCTGAGTCTGGGACTCAAACCACGGTCGACTACATGAAAGTCCAACGACTATTATACCTTTTTCTGGTCCCCCGATGTTGTAAGCTGGTCCCTTTGGCAGAAGCTATGAATGGCCACCATATCCCACCAGCAGTCACCATCATGTACCAACTAACTGCTTTCAATGGCCTGAGAACAAAAGAGCTGGGCCCCGGCCATTAATCCTAAAGCAATGACTAATGGGAATTAGTGGGTAAGTACAGCGGTCCTCTCACTTCATACCTCCGAGGCTTGTGTTCTGCCTTGGGTCCCTGCAACTAGTAGAGGTACTTCAGTGCCACAAGCCCAGGGTGGCGACGTCTTGCCAGGGCACCCAGTGGTAGCTTCCTTCCCTTCCTCTCATTTCCCCAGTCTCCTGTGATGCTTCATGGAATCTTCTGGCAACTCCAAACGAAGATAAGCCCCAGCCTTCCCTTTATGAGCTCACTGTAACCCCGGCCTTACATGCATGCCTCAGTTCTCACTCA
>NW_006159660.1:3875606-3892071 GCF_000334495.1 Tupaia belangeri chinensis
ACACTACTCATCGGCCTGGTGGCAGAGCCTGCCGGGGCGGTGCAGCCTTCTGGGCTGACATCCACTTAGCACGCAGGCCCTTGCACTTTCTCTCACCACTCCTGGCAGCAGCTCCTCGGCTGGAGACAATATTTCACCCGGGCTGCGCTGCTCATGCTAATTAAAAAAAGATTTACTTTCTTTCTTTTGTGCCTCAGATCAGCTAGAAAGATCTGTATCATATCTTTAACTCTCTGTTCTCTTCGAGGCCTTCCTCCACTGCGCTCCCCAAGAAATACACCAGCTCTTTGCTTTGAA
This sequence comes from Tupaia belangeri chinensis, assembly GCF_000334495.1. NCBI lineage: Eukaryota > Metazoa > Chordata > Mammalia > Scandentia > Tupaiidae > Tupaia > Tupaia belangeri. Next base: position 3,875,904 of record NW_006159660.1, read on the forward strand.
ATAGAAGACACTGGGACCAGCAGTTAGCGTAATGGCTATATCACTGGACTCCCATGTAGTTGACTGCAATTCGAGTCCCAGACCTGGTGACTTAAACTCACACCGGGCATGTTTGCATGCATGTCCAAGATCCCAAGAGGAGAATGGAGGAGAAGAGACTGCGCAGCATGGCCATCCCCCTGGGTGTGTGAGGGGGTGATTTCTCACTTTCTGTCGCTCTGTCTCTGTCTTTCTGGTGAGCGCACGCACCCTATAGCAAAAACCTCTCCAAAAAAAAAAAAAAAAAAAAGAGAGAGAGAGAGAAAGAAAGAAGAAAAAAAGAAAGAAGAAAAAAAGAAAGAGAGAAATAGACACTAAAGAACAAAAACTATCCGATTAGGTTTCCTCCAATGACAGGAAGGTTTCCTGCCAGATCCCCCCTGGCAACATTGTCTTTTTTCCTGTTAGGAAAGGGTGCAATAACAGATGTCTCTCTCTGTCTCTCTCTCTCCCTCTTTTAATTTTCCAGAGGGCGTGTGCACTGAGTAAGATAGAGACAGAAAGGGAGAGGGAGAAAGCACCCCTCAATGGGGTGAAGTCATGCCATGATTCCTTCTGTTTCATTTCTCCATCCTGTCATGATTTTGGGCATGCACACACACCTGCCTGGCATGTTTTTCAGCTGCCAGGGCTGGGATTTGAGTCGCGTGGGTGGCCACGTGGGCTCCGGCTCCTTTGACCTCCAGGCCATAGGCCCAGCTCTAGTCTTTCTTCTTTCCGAGATTCCCCTCCCAGCTGGCCTACTAGCAGTGGCTCGGGACTGATGTTTCTCAGCAGCTGTGATTTTGTCCCCTTTTTCTCCCCCAGCCCCAAGACATCTAGCAAAGTCTAGTCAGAGATGTTTCGGTTGTCACAATTGCAGAAGGTGCTACTTTCATCTAGTCAGTAAAGGCTAGGAATCCTGACGAACATTCTACAGTACACGGGACGGTCTCCTACGGTGAACAGCTGCCTGGAACTAAATGTCAGTGGCAGGATGCGGAAGCACTGCTGGGGTTCTCAGCTTTGGCTGGGTTTGCTCTCCTGGAACCAGTTCCCAGAGTGCTGGGTAAATCTCAGATCAGCTAAGTTAGAGACACAAAGGAAGGAACCCACATATGAGAAGTTTTAAAAGCTCCTCAGGGGATTCCAGTGCACAAGCAAGGCTGAGTACCACTGTTTTAGAGATTTAAAATCAGTAGTGAAAACACCCTGTGTTTCCAAATTCAGATATTGGTCCAAATCAAGGTTCTCTAGGATTTACAGAAAGGAGGTTTAAAAACAAAACAAAACAAAACAAAAACAAAACAAAACAAAACAAAACAAAACCTCCCTGGCCTAGCCCCATGGCCTAGTAAGTAAGGGAGCCAGATCCCACGTGGTCAATGAATTCCAGCCCCGACAACTTAAGAAACATGCCAGGCACATGTGTGTACATGCCTAAAATCCTAACCGGGATAGGGAAATGAAGGAGAAAGATCGTGGTAGGACCACACTCTGATAGGGTGCTTCCTTCCTCTCCGTCTCCCTCTCCTTCTCTCTCTCTGGTGAGTGCACACATCATCTGGCAAATTAAAAAGAAAAAGAAATCCCCAAAGTTTCCAATGTCCAGTAAGCATAAAATGAGAAGGTATGGGAGCATGGAGGGAGGGAATTATCCAGGAGGAAAAGCACGCTACAGGGCAGCAGCGAGGAGGGATAGCACCACCCATCCCAAAGCACAACTATGCGAGGGTAGAGTGCCCATGGGGGGACAGGGAGCGTCAGAGGAGAAGGAGGAGGAGGAGAGGGGAGTTAGGAAATGGATTGGCTCAGCTCCAGTACGATATAATCAACTTTATAATATTACATCACAAAATCCGAAGTATGTCTAAAACATATGCTCTTGTGGAGGTGGTGTAGTATGTAGTTAAGAACATAAGAATTCAGACGCCGAAGCCATGCTACCTGGGTTCAAATTCAGTTCTACAAATGTGATACTTTGCTGTGTGACCCTGAGCAAGTTACTTAACCTGTTTCCTCAGCTGTATAATGTTAATGATAGTACCTAACTCTTAGTGTTACTGCCTCAAATGAGTTAATATAGGAAAGTTGTTTCTAATAGTATCTATCCCATAATAAGCTCTGTATAATGAGTAGCTAGTAGCTATTATTTGGGATTGGGGGGGTTATATTTTGTTTATTTTTTAATCTTAATACATTAGTGGTTTGTGTTTTGTGTTTGCTTGTTTGTTTTTTAGGTTTTTACCATAAGATGTGTGCGCTCACAAGAGAAAGACAGAGAGGTAGTGAGAGGTAAGGTGAGAAAGTACCCCAAAGGAGGGACGGCCACGGCACAATCCCTTCTCTTTCATTCTTCTCTTGGGCTTTTGAGCACATACACTCACATGCCAGGTGTGATTTCATTGTTGTTGTTGGTTGGTTTTGGTTTTAGTTTTCTTTCTTTTTTTTTTTTTCTTAGAGGTTTTTTTGCCTTAGGGCAGGTGCACTTGCTGGAGAGAGAGGAACACAGATGCAGCGAGAGGAACCAACCTTGAGAAATCACCCCGCAGGGGGGATGACCACACCCGCTGCAATCCTTTCTCATCCATTTTCCTCCTGGGATCTTGGGCAAGCAGGCACATGTGCCCAACATGATTTTCAAGCCACCAGGTCCAGGATTCAAACCATGATTGGCCATGTGGGAATCCCGCTATGTAACTGCTATGTCATCTTCTGGTCCCCTGATTTTTTTTTTTTTTAAGAGAGATTTTTGCTATAGGGTGTATGTGCTCACCAAAGAAACAGAAAGCAAGAAGTCATCTGCCACAATCCCTTCTTCTCCATTCTCCTCTTGGGATTTTGGGCACACACACACGTGCCCAGAGGGTGTGATTTTTTTTTTTTTTTTTTGGTGGGGGGAAGGTTTTTGCTATAGGGCATGTACACTCGCCAGAGAGACAGAGAGACAAAAAGCAAGAAATCACCCCCCGGGGGGGGAATGGCCACCCCCCCCCAGTCCCTTCTCCTCCATTCTCGTCTTGGGATCTTGGGTATGCTCACAAAAGCGCCCGGCATGAGTTTAAATCACTGGGTCTGGGACTTGACCTGCGGTCAACTACATGGAAATCCAGCGATGGAGCCATTACTCCATCTGCTGGTCCCGAGGGTGCGATTTTTAAGCTTCCATGTCTGGGACTCAAACTGTAGCTGGACATGTAGAAGTCCATCACCTTAACCACCATGGCACCTGCTGGCTCCAATACATTATTTTATAACTGGGCGAGCTTGAGTAAGTGACTTAAATTTGCTAAGCCTTGCCTTTCTCATTTGAAAGAAAAAAATGATTTATTTCAAGGGATCCCAGGAGGGTTAGGTGAGATAATGCACTGGAGACACCCACACGATTTTTAGCACATAGTGAGTAGAGGCAAATGCGAGCTATTGTGACTGGCACGTGGCGCAGTGAATACTCACGAGCTGCCTCGCGGAGACTGTTGTGCCACCCACTGAAGGAGATGCGGGAACCAGTAAGCTGAGGTCCTCGCCCTGAGTAAATGAGCGTCTAGCTAAGGAGGAAGGCATGTACCCCTCTAATGAAAAAAGTAAAAATGTCTGAAGTATGGAAAATGTGGAGGCATTTTCTCTTTTTGTCCTTTTCAGATCTGAGAGCAAGAAAACCATACTGAAGTGCAGTTTAAGATCTCAACAATGTATGCTAATAGCTTAATTAAAGTGAATGTTAAGACAGAAGCTAAAGTGGCTTTGGCTAAAATTGTTCCCATGTGACGGTCTACAGAGCTTTTTCTGAAGAAATTTCACCTAATCATGGGGACCCCTGAGACTCCAATTAGCCTAATCTAGGTTTCTTTAAATCTAAAATATCAGGAGTTTTGGCACAACCCACGATAGCACTATTAACAGTGATACCTTGTAAAAGCCAAGTGTATGCAGTTCTCTTCAGTCCCTGGAAGAGAAATTTAACAAATGGCGCAGCTTTGCTCAATCATGAACACTTGTTGTCTTTATTTTGGATTCTACGAATAAAACTAAAATCTGAAGAACAGGTATGTTTTATGATACCACCTCTTAATAAAAGAAAGGGAGTTAGATGGTAGTGCATTAGGAAAATGCTTTACTCTGTGAGGTAGACCCACAGGGGAGGGTTCCAGATTTACGTCTGAATATAGCAGCAGAAGCATGCCCAAGAGCCAGGGCTGGCTGAAGTTGGGATTGGATCGTGGCAACATGACTCTGGGAGGCTCTCTCTTTCTCTCCCTACTGGAAGAAATAAATGAAAGAAAGAGTAGCTATGAATTAAAAATGCACTCAACTGTAAGTATCAGAAAAATCTAACATTAGCTGGATAACTAGGGCTTTATCTCATGAAAGAAGTCTGATGTTTGCAGTTTAGGATCAGAAAAAAGACATCAGGAAGTTGTCCTGGACCCAAGATCGTTCTGATTTTATGGTCTCATATTCTTGGCATATTGTCTTATTAACTTCATTTCTAGGCTTCACATCCCTGTTCCAGGTCAAAGGGATGAGAGAAAACAAAACGGGGACAGAAATCTTTCTCCTGGGGAAATTCTATCTTTTTGGAAAGGGAGCCCTGTCCCAACCCGGGGGGACAGCCGAACAGGTTTCCTGAGTGAAGGAGTGAGAGCCGGGACAAGCGGCGTAGTGTTACAACACAGAGATGACAGTGTCGTCCGTTTATTGTGGGCAGCACGGTACAGCACAGAGACGACGCAGTGTCGCGTCGTCTACTGTGAGCAGCACGGAGACGATGCGGTATCACAACTCTTCAGGGTCGTCCGGAGACGATGTAGTGTTACAGCTCTTCAGGGTCGCCCAAGTCGTCTAGAGAAGATGCAGTGTCAGCTCTTCAGGATCTTCAGGGTTGTCTGGAGACTGCGCGGTGTTTCAGCTCTTCAGGCTCTTCAGTTGTTGTCTTCCTGGTCGTTGTCGTCGTCGTCATCGTCATCATCCTGGTTGTTGTCGTCTTCTCGGTCGTCTGTGTCGTCTCTACTGTGGGCCAGGCATCGTGGTTATATACACTCTGGTGGGTTGTAAATGGTGGGCCATGATTGGTTGTAAACAGTGGACCTTGATTGGTTGTTAACGGTGGGGTATGATTGGTTGCTTTTGGGACAATCATGAGGTGCCGGATATGCAAATTTCTGGTGGGTTGTAAACGGTGGGCGCTGATTGGTTGTAAACGGTGGGCTGTGATTGGTTGTTAACGGTGGGTTATGATTGGTTGCTTTTGGACCAATCATGAGGTGCCGGATATGCAAATTTGAGGGATTCTAGAGGCCAATCAGAGCAAGGTTTCGAAGGTCAGGGTTTTTGGAAGGGAACCAATCATGGTAATTGTTTGCTCTCCGAGAAACCTCGGCAGACTCGCTGGTGTGCAGCATCCCACAGAGCCCTTCCCCTGTCTTCTCCGTAGGTCTCCAAGGTAGATCTGGGTCGTGTGTTCACATGTACTCCATTCCCCAGCAATCCCCGAATCACTCCCTGGGGCTGGGATCATGCCCACATCCCCGAGGAAAAGGCTGCACTGGGTGTCCTTTCTTGGGACAACCTTGCCAAGGCATCAGCCCTTATTGTCTTTCAAAGAATTGCAGATGTGCCCTGTGGAGTCAGGCTACCTAGGAAGTCCTATTTCCACCCCTATTATCTCTGTGGACTCAGGCAAATTATCTAACTCCTATAAATCTCATAATGGGGATATAAGGGCTTACTTAAAAGGGTTGTTTTGAGGTATTCTGAGAGATGTATAAAACACTTAGTGTAGCCTGGAATGTAATTTGGTTACTATAATTGTTGGCTGCCATAATTGTCTTGGTCCACTCTAAGAAGGAATCATATCTTCTTCACATGAGTACCCTCAGTGTTTAGCAGGAGCTCATAAGGGTTTGATCAATGCAGAAGAGGCCTTCAGGCCAACATCCTATAAGAATTCAGTAAGACACAGCTTTCTCTGTCCCAGCGTCTCCAGAAAACCAACCCTCCCCAGTGCTGTGGTTTGGACACGTCCCCCAGAAGTCCATGTGCTGAATTTGGTTATATTGGGAAGGTACTAAGAGGAAACTTAATCTGACCATGGAATTAAGACGTGGAGCCTGTGGGAGGTGATTAGCATGGGGTCCCCATGATTGATTCCTTGTAGGTTTATAAGGAGAGGGAATGAAGCAGGGGCTCATGGTCATTCTCATGCTCTATATTTTGCTTATGTTCTGCCACATAACACCTGAGCCATCTTGAGACCCTGCCAACACGAAGATCCTCACCAATTCAACTCCGGTAACCACTAGGACTTGGGGCTGGCTAAACTGACTAAAATATGCAGTGTCTACAGTCCAATGGCAGCACATGCTCTTAGTGGCCTGCATTGGCTCTCCTCCCAAATGCCCTGAGAGGACCAAGCCACTTCTGGGCTACCCCTCTGCAGAGCTTGAGATCGGGTACACTGTATTTTGGGAGTAACTCAGTATAAAGGGTCTCCAAGTAGATTGTATGGCCTAGTGTCTCTGCAGGCCACAGTGAGATCAGCTGAATGAGGAATCTACCTCAGCCAGGAAAAAGGCATTGAACAAGACAGCCAGAGGAGAAACTACTAGAAGTATTACAGTCAGTTACAGGGACACATGAGTCCTCTAGAAGAAAAACAGAAATATAATAAAGCTCTATTTGTTCATATAAAATTAGAAAGTGGCAGGGGAAGCTTCGGACATTGTGAAACTTGGGCCAGCCCCATGACCTGGTGGTTAGGGGAACTGGATCCCATGTGACTGACTGGTTTGAGTCAGAGCCCTGGCAGCTTGAACAACATGCTGGGTACATGTGTATGTATGCCTCAAATCCCAATGGGATAGAGAGATGGAGGAAAAGGGATTGTGGCATGACCACACCCCACCAAGGGGTGCTTTCTCCCCTTCCTCCCTCTTTTTCTCTCTCTAATCAGCATGCATACCTCTGGTGAAGTATTAAAAAGAAAAAGTGAATCTTTTAATATGTTTATAGAATTATACTTTTAGTCATCTTAAAGTGCTATCCACATTTTGTAATCATGCAAATTTGATCCAGATAGCTTCTTGTACAGATCCATAATTTCTCCAAATACCCCATTAATTATCCCAAAGAAGATACAGATAGATAATAAATGCTCTATATTTCTCCCAAAGAGATGAGAAAACTATGTCAGATGCACAAGGAATGAAAAAAAAAAAACATAAAAAGGAGAATAAGGGGAGGGACTGCAGTGCAGCAATGAAACACCTCACTCTGCAAAGCAGACCCATGTGGAAGGATTGCCGGTTCACATCCAGAGACTTCCTGGGTACCCAGGCATGTGTATGCCTGAGATCCAGGCTGGCTGAAGCTGGGGGTAGATCATAGCAAGCCCTAGCAGGGGTGATGTATCTGTGTCTGTCTCACTCATGGAATAAATAAACAAAAAAAGGGATAAAACAAAATCAGAGACTGGACTCAATGGAATTGCAATCAGAGCACTAATGTGATCTTTTTCTTCCAAGAAGAATTCATATGAGTAAAAAGACTTAGTATATAAGCAAATTGGCCTGGTAAGGAAGCAATGTTGTTCCCGAGACAAGAAGAGGTGTAAGAAAGGTGGGAACCAGCAGTTAGCGTAATGGCTATGTCGCTGGACTCCCACGTAGTCGACCGTGGTTCGTGTCCCGGACCCGGTGGCTTAAAACTCACGCCAGGCGCGTGTGCATGCGTGCCCAAGATCCCGAGAGGAGAATGGAGGAGAAGGGATTGCGGCGTGACCATCCCCCCTGGGGGGTGATTTCTCGCTTTCTGTCTCTATGTCTCTCTCTGTCTGTCTGGCGAGCGCACGCGCCCTACAGTGAAAATCTCTCCAAAAAAAAAAAAAAGAAGAGGTGTAAGAAAGGTAAGGAGTTCTTAAGAAGGCTGACTCTTCCTATATGTGCATAACAAGGAACTAATAGAGGTAATATATTTAGGCTTTCATAAAGCTGTCAGCAAGTTCACATCCAAATGAGTCATCCTGGGGCTGGCAGGGGCTGCCTCGTTCTGCACAGAGGACTGTCTCAAAAGTTAAAAATCATGGGACCAGCAGTTAGCGTAATGGCTATGTCGCTGGACTCCCACGTAGTCGACCATGGTTCGTGTACCGGACCCAGTGGCTTAAAACTCACGCTGGGTGTGTGTGCGTGCGTGCCCAAGAGCCCAAGAGGAGAATGGAGGAGAAGGGATTGTGGCGTGACCATGCCCCCTGGAGGGTAATTTCTCGCTTTCTGTCTCTCTGTCTCTGTCTGTCTGGCGAGTGCACGCGCCCTATAGCAAAAAACCTCTCCAAAAAAAAAAAGTTGAAAATCATGTCTGATTGAAAATTGACAGACTGAACACTGGTCTTACCTACAGCCTTTCCTGCTCTGTGATCCTCCTCCACCCAGGAACCAGAATGATCTTCCAGGAATGCAAATCCAACCAGGCCAGCCCTGCTTAATACCTTCAATGGCTCCCACAGCCCTCTGGCTGAGGCCTAACCCCCCATGGGTAAGGGCCTTATGACCTGGCTCCTGGCTGCCACATCACACACCTGTCATGGGGAATGCACAGCAGCACCAGTGTGGGCCTGCGCCTTGCGCAGAGCTCCTGGCACCCGTCAGATGTGGCAGCAATTGGTGCTCAGATGAAGCAGCAACTAGTGTCCTCGCAGACTGCAGCTCAGTGCGGTTTTTCCTGGTTGATAACAAATCTTTTTTTTTTTTTTTTTGGAGAGATTTTCACTGTAGGGCGCGTGCGCTCGTCAGACAGACAGAGAGAGACATAGAGACAGAAAGCGAGAAATCACCCCCCAGGGGGGATGGTCACGCCGCAATCCCTTCTCCTCCATTCTCCTCTCGGGATCCTGGGCATGCACGCACAAGCGCCCGGCGTGAGTTTTAAGCCACCGGGTCCGGGACACGAACCGCGGTCGACTACGTGGGAGTCCAGCGACATAGCCATTACGCTAATTGCTGGTTCCCGATAACAAATCTTTTGAAATTGATTAAACTCTTAAGAACACACTGCTCAGAAATTCCTAACGTTAAAAATTGTTTTAAAACCTTTTACTAAGCAAAAATTCCTCTGGGTACTTTCAACAATCAGGCATCAAGACTATACTGTAAATGTTTTTCCTGGTACTGGGGGTACCCGAATAATTTCCAATGAAAGAAGACCAAAATGATCAAGGATTAATATATTTATTTATTTTGCTTAAGATTTAAAATCATTTTAAAAGTACATATTACTTATCAGAGAAAGATAAGCAGTAGATTTGAACAAGCAAATAACAAACATAAGTGGACAAAAATATATGAAAACTGTTAAACCTTAATAATAAATAAACTGCAAATTTAAAATATTTTTTTCATCAGACTGACCATGCAGTGCAGTGGTTAAGAGAGAAGGATCGTACATGGCAGAGTGCAGTTCAAAACCTGACCCAAGGAGCCTGAAAAACAAACTAGGCACGTGTGTGTGTGTGTGTGTGTGTGTGTGTGTGTGTCCCAAATCCCAATAAGATGGAGAAATGGAGAAGGGATTGAGGCATGACTATGCCCCATTGAGAGAGTGCTTTCTCCCTTTCTGTATCCATTCTTCCCCCTCCCCTCTGGCAAGGGCATGTGGCCTCTAGACACACAAAATATTTTTTTCATCAATCAGGTTTAAAAATATAATAATAATATTTACTGAGACTGTGGGCCACTGTTCCAAATACTTTATAAGTAATAACTCATTAATAATAATTATTAGTGGGACAAGCAGTTAGCATAATGGCTATGTAGTTGGACTCCCATGTAGTCGACCACGGTTCGAGTCCCGGACCCGGTGGCTTAAATTCATGCCAGATGCGTGTGCGTGCCCAAGATCCCGAGAGGAGAATGGAGGAGAAGGGAGTATGGTATGGCCATTCCCCCTGAGGGGTGATTTCTTGCTTTCTGTCTCTGTCTTTCTTCTGTCTTTCTGGCAAATGCACACGCCCTATAGCAAAAACCTCTCCAAAAAGAAAAAAGAAAAAAAAAACTATTAGTATAAGTGTTAGCATATCTGTTATAAAGATAGGCACAGAAGCATGAATACAGAGAATTTAATTACTTTCCAGGTCACTCCACCAGTAAGTGGCAGATCAGGGAGAAGAGACTAGAGCAAGGAGTTTGGCTTCCGAGACTATGCTCTTAACCATTATATTGTCCTGTGTCATTGAACATGACAGCACCCTGTACTGGAGAAGGTACAAGAAACAGGCACTCCAGTGGGGCCAGCAAGTGACATGGTGGTTAAGGCATCAGACTCCCACATAAGTGACCATGGTTTAAGTCCCAGATCTGGCAGCTTGAAAATCTCACCAGGTGTGTGTGTGTGCATGCCCAAAATTCCAGAGGAGAAAGGAGGAGAAGGGATTGCAGTGTGCCCATCCTCAGGATAATTTCTTACTTTTCCTCTCTCTGTCTCTCTCTGGTGAATGTCTACACCCTATGGCAAAAACCTAAAAACAAAACAAAACAAAACACAAACAAAAACAAAGACAAAGAAAAACAGGCAACTCATTCACTGTCTGGGAACACAAATTATAAAACCTTTTATATTTTTACCAAATGCAAAATATTTGAATATTTATTGATACAAAAATTCTACTCTATGAAATTTATCCAAAGAAAAAAGTTAGAGACATGCACAAAAATCAACCTACAAAGGGACCAGCAGTTAGTGTAATGGCTATGTTGCTGGACTCCCACGTAGTTGACTGCGGTTCGCGTCCTGGACCCGGTGGCTTAAAACTCACGCTGGGCGCGTGTGTGTGCGTGCCCAAGATCCCGAGAGGAGAATGGAGGAGGAAGGGTTGCGGTGTGGCCATCCATCTGGGGGGGGGGGTGATTTATCGCTTTGTGTCTCTATGTCTCTCTCTGTCTGTCTGGTGAGCGCACGCGCCCTATAGCAAAAATCTCTCTCAAAAAAAAAAAATCAACCTACAAAGTTGTCCATTACATTGATCATGACAGCATAAAATTGGAAAATTAAAGGTTCAACTGTGAGGTTAATAAAGTAAACTATGGTACACAAATAGAACAGAACATCAGTGTCCTTTAACATGTTGCAGAAACATCTCTACATGCAAGACTTTCATGACAAACTACTGGGTCAAAAATCTACAAATCTATGCACAGTGGATCTCATTTGGTTGTAAAAGATACATAAGCAGCGGGGAGGGGCCCTGTAAACAGATCTGCACCAAATATCATCCTTGGAATTGGGAATGATCTTTGTTTTGTTACTTTACTAATTTCTAATTTTCTTACAGACTTGTACACTTGTGTAAGAAAAAATGCATGGGCCAACTCTGTAGCTTGTTCCTTACGGGACCCAGATCATCCATGGCTATCTAGTTCAAATCTCAGCCTTGGCAGCTTGAAAAACACACCCAGGCCTGTGTGCTCAAAATCCTAGCAGGGTGGAGAAGGGATTGCAGCATGACCATGCTCCACTGAGGGGTGCTTTCCCCTTTCCTCTCTCTCTTATTCTCTCTGGTGAGAGTACATGCCCTCTGGCAAATTAAATTTTAAAAAGGGGAGATACTCTAAAGTTATCTAAAAACGAAGACTAAAGGTCAGAGTAGGATTCCTTTTCTTTTTCCCACTTTAGTTAAATAAAAAGAAAGTTATATATATTGATATCTGCACAATTTCAGAATAATGGCCATTAAGAGTGATGGGGGAGGCCCGAGCACAGTTACTGTAAGGATACAGACAGGGGTAATTAGGAAGCAGCTACTAAACAGCAATCGGGAATAGGAATCATGATTTTACCTGTTCTCACTGGCATTGGGTGATAGCCATAGATCCAGAATGGTTTGAAGGTCCATTCTGCAGAAATTCATGCATCTTTACTCCAGCATTCTGCCATTGCATACAGCCATGCCAAGTGTCTACTGCCTGGCCCCTTCAAATCGCTGTTTCTCACACATTCTGTTAACTCTGCCTTAGTTTCTGTTCACTATAGTCTCCTCATCATTCAGTGCCTTGCTATGAGACACCAAAAAGTGTGGACAATCTGTATAAAGGTTTAGGATCCTGCCACCTTAGGGATGTTTGGTCTTTGGCATGCTAGAATGGCTCCTCCAAATTAATGGGAAAATGTTTCACTTCACATCCTCCATTACCAAGAAAGAGGCACAGACCGTTGCAGGCCTCTCTGAATTCTGGAGGCAACATATATCCTGCTTGGGAACATTGTCCTGATTCAGAAAGCTATCAGTTTCTAACAGAGCATCCCAAGTATTCTGCTGTAGGTCCAGGCTACAACACCACTATCTGGGTCATTTAACACAATGGAGCCACTACTCTGGGAATCCACAGTAGATGGGATGCTGCTTGGACTCTCTTGCATGACTTAGCAATAGGATCGTTGAGGGCAGACTCCTTCTAGAGCCACACTATGCCCTCTACACGAGAGAACAATTCACCATTTCAAAAGCAGCTGGGTACCCACCACGAGATCCATGAACTGTCCAACCAAGACTGCCTATGATATCTGACTAATGTTGGAAGTACTGAGTCATGTGGTCAGGTGGACATAGCCGAAATAGGGCACAAGCAAATACAGTGAAGCTTATTAAAGGCTTAGTTAGGGTAGTCAGCTTGGGGACAATTCCCTGCAAGCTCAAGGCACGAGGTTGACCACATGCAATATGCAATGAGCCAATGTTCATGGATACCATGCTATGTCCCAATAGCTAAAATTCATGTCTTAGAACTTAGAGGAGGAAGTAGGGTTGACCCCTCTCACCATCACAGTGACTCACTGTGGAATATGTTTCCCCTTCCTACAAATTTAGTCCTGATTTCGATAGATGGGAACATCTTCACCAAGGAAATACAATAATCTGAAGCCATGATATGTCCTGGTCAATTAGGGCTTACCATACTTGGGAAACACAACAAAAAACAAAGTTCCCATCTTGGCAGCAGAAAGTGAACCTGATTACAAGGAGTTAGGGTTGCCACTTACTACACAGTGGGGGCAAGGGATATATCTGGAGCCCAAGGGAGTCACTGGAGCTTCTTGCTGCTCCCAAGCCCAGCGTAACTAGCAATTGCTACAAGGGCCTGTTGATGTGAGGGTAACTAAGATGCTGGTCTTTGGAAATGAAGGGCTTGGTGACTCCATCAGGTAAGCAATCTAAACCTGCTGAAGTGGCAACTAATGAAGGAAAATCTAGAAAGCATGGTTGGGGGAAAATAAGAATACCACTTATGGTCTTTGGACCAGTTGCACAAGTGTGGACTAAAGCTCGTACCACTAAGCATCCTAATGTGTGCACAGGGTAAAGCCGAGAGCAGAGTGGATGTGAGAGTGGATTCTACCTCTGGTGCCTCACATCTTCTTGGTCCACCTTTTTACTCCAATTATTGCTGCCACTATCAGATGCCTGCAGATGCGACCTGCTACTTCACCTCAACCACACGCACAATACTTGCTTTCTGCCCAGGGCTTCCATCCTCCTCCATATGTAACGCCTTTAAGAACCCAGTCAATCATTCTGATGCACGCCCACACTTGGAAGTACAAGGGAATTACATGGGATAACTCTTGACCAATTTGTTTTTTCCTAGTCTGGTGGGAAAATTCTGTATGCATCCCACAGGGCTCCTGAGAAGGCAGTTGGTGGGAACTCGTTACTCTCAAAGGCAACAGAGGTCAATGGCATACACGTGAAGGGCTGTCCCTCCGACTGACTCTTCGGTTTCCTTCTCCTGTTCTTTATCTCTTCCTAAAGTAACTACCAGCGTAAAAGCCTCTCTCTAGGATCTTTTGGGGGGTCCGCAAGCTAGTCAAAGGATCGAATGAGAGAAGAGTTGTGAAAGTACTTTGAAAGTTAAAGCTGATGTACTCAGTAAACCAGCCCTACCAGCATGGGACCAGCATGGGAGCATGTTGCCCATTTACAGCTCGAGGGATTTTTTTGGTTTTTTTTTGTTTGTTTATTTTTGAGACTTTTGTTATAGGGCGTATGCACCTGCCAAAGACAGAGAGAAATCACCCCCCTGGGGGGTTGGGGGGATGGCCACATTGCAATCCTTTCTCCTCTTCTCCTCTCAGGATCATGGGCACCCACGTACATGTGCCCAGCATTAGTCCCAAGTCGCCAAGTCCAGGACTAGAGCTGCAGTGGACTATGTGGAAATTGAGCAATGTAACCATTACACCAGGGTTGGTTAAGCCACTCCCCAGCACTTGGTTTTAATCTGCCTTTGTGGATCAAATTGCCACCTTACCATTTCAAGACTGAACTACAAGGTAAGGGGTAGCTTTATTGTCTTCTGTAACTTATCTCCCTTTCATTTCAGAACCTTGGCCATTACTCTCTTTATAATGCAGATGAGGAAACTAAAACTCAGTATTTCACCTGCTAACTCCTGCTAGCATTCTAATCCATCTGACCTCCAAGGCCCACACTGAACCATTGCACTTTTATTCCTCGGCATGACCTCCACGCCTGTCTTCTCACCCTTCGGTGGTCCCTAATCCAGCCAGGCCCAACATGCCTTGCACTTTCACGCTCCTGTTATGTCATGTCAGCCCCATGAACTTTGGAGCCTAGATAAAATGCCATCTCCCTAAATCCTCAGGCAGAATTTCTTCTTCATCAGCCTGCCTACAGCATTTCCTGAATCCTTACTACATCTTTTACAGTTGTTAATGCTCCACTGTCTTTTCCACTGGGGCTGGAGCCAGACAAGGGCTCAGGTATTAAGTAGTAACCTAATGCGTAATAAGCAATCAAACGGTAATTGTGAATAGAGTTGGCAGGGTGTGCTCCTCAAGCACAGGCACTAAATCTGGCTTACTGCCCGTGTTATAGTCTCAGCACATAGCACAATGCCGCGCTCACAGTTAACACTCATTTCTTGAACAGTTGAATGACTGAACATGAATCTGTTTTTTCGTTAAACCGTGAGCTCTTAGGAATCTGACAATGTCCAGCAAACATTCCCCATGATTTTGACAGCAGTGATTCCAATGTGGGATACTTTTGCTTCATTGCTATTAGGGAATAAATTAGTTGCTGTTTTTTTTTTAAAACTAATTATTTCATTTTCATTTATTATTTTTTAATTTAATCAGACAGAAACAGAAAGTGAGAAAGCAAGTTGCCAGGTCCAGAGCTCAAACCATGGTCATGTCAACCACCACACCACCTGCTGGCCCTGAGAATAAATTTTAATACTGAATCAAGGTACTATTAAAGAGAAACAATGTAATGATTAATAGAAGATTTATTTAAGTAAGAATACATATAGTCTTCTTTGCCAAAGTTAGTATGTGATGTTAAATGTTCGATCCAATTTTCCTTCCTGGATAAGTTTTTCTTTTGTATCCTGTAAAGAAAGAAAAAAGTACACTAAAACCAATGCATCTGGCACAATCCACGGTACAACTCTGAAAAATGAAACAAAACACACCAAACTTAATTGCAATTCCATCATCTAAAGCCCAGGGGGGTATATGTAAGAAGTAGTAATGTGAAAAACTAAAGAGACAGTAAGAAAATGTTCCTACTCGAAGAATAAGTATCTTATCCACATCTTAGTCAAGAGAAATATACTACCCCACTAAAAAGTATAACATTGAAAGCAAAATGCAAACATTTGGAAAAGTGTGGCCTACTTTTCTGTTAAGTGAATAATTTTTTTTTTTGAGAGGTTTTTTTTTTTTTTTGCTATACGGTGCGTGCGCTCACCAGACAGACAGAGACAGAAAGCGAGAAATCACCCCCCGGGGGGATGGCCAAGCCACGATCCCTTCTCCTCCATTCTCCTCTTGGGATCTTTGGCACGCATGCACACGTGCCCGGCGTGAGTTTTAAGCCACCAGGTCCGGGACACAAACCGCGGTCGACCACATGGGAGTCCAGCGACATAGCCATTATGCTAACTGCTGGTCCCGTTAAGTGAATAATTTACTGCATAATCAGAACACACGAGCTCTAACAGGAGGCTAGGTCAGCCAGTTTAAGACAGAGACGTAGTTCCAGTCTGGATGGTAATACAAGGCTTGGGGCTGCAGTGAGAGAACTTGTGTCAGACGTGGAGTGGTCCAGTGCCAAAGGTAAGCTTGGCTTTCCCTA
>NW_006159660.1:3892102-3909817 GCF_000334495.1 Tupaia belangeri chinensis
GACTTTCCCAACAGTCGTATGCCTAGGACTCGGATGGCACTGACTCCCTGCATAGGCCACTTCTATTTCTCTGCTGTTACGGTATTAATGCATTTTAACCTTAATTCACAAAATGTGACCAACATAACTAGAATACATATAAACAGGAAACACACTAAATGATTTACGTATTCTGCTAATAACTGACCCAATAAACATTTCTTTCTTTTCTTTTTTTTTTTTAAAAGGTTTTGCAGCACAGCATGTGAGCTCTATAATGGGATGGCCAAGCCATAATCCCTTCACTCTCCTCCTGGGATTTTGGATTCTGAGCATGCATGCACACACCACCAGAGTGATTATCAAACTGTCAGGCCTGGGACTCAAACCACAAAGCTGGCCATGTGGGATCCAGCACCTTAACCTCCATGTCACTTGGAGGTGGAACCACCCATCATCTCTTTTTAAAAAAAAAAAAAAAAAAATGAAGAAAGTGAAATAAAAAATTTGCAAAAATATTATCTAAAGGCTAATCAGAAGTGGTGAATTTAATTTCGATAAGAAATTTCTTATAGGAAAAAAGTAAGTAGCTTTTAAAAAAGTTATTTCAGTATTCCTGTGCTTAATAATCAGAGTATACATCCCTTATAGCACCTAAAACGCATGAGCTGAGTTCAAAACTCAGAAATTTAAATTGAACATTTTGGGGTTTTACTCAACTATTACATTAAATTTGAAAGGCTCAGAGATTACCAAAATTTTCAAGAAATATTATTCCATATAAGTTGAAACAATGAAGCAATAAAACCAAAGATATAACTAAAACTTTTATTGCTGGAAAAGGAATAAAGATAAAAGAAGAGGGGAACCAGCAGTTAGCGTAATGGCTATGTCGCTGGACTCCCACGTAGTTGGACCGTGGTTCGCATCCCGGACCCGGTGGCTTAAAACTCACGCTGGGCGCGTGTGCGTGCGTGCCCAAGATCCCGAGAGGAGAATAGAGAAGGGAGTGCGGCGTGACCATCCCCCCTGGGGGGTGATTTCTTGCTTTCTGTCTCTATATCTCTCTCTGTCTGTCTGGCGAGCACAAGTGCCCTATTGAGAGAAAAAAAAAAAAAAAAACCTCTCCAAGATAAAAGAAGAAAGGAAGGGAAGGACGATGGCAGGGCTAAGGTAGAGGCACTGGTAGCAATCGGCAAGAAAAAGAGCTTTAGCTGCCACCTACCCAGGAATGTTGTCACGGAGACATTAAACAGGTGGTCCTCATACTCACCCTGTCCTTTTTGAAAACATAATACCAGAAGAAGAGCGGCCCAAGTCCAAGCAGAGCTCCTAGGAGTGAGTTCTTAGGAGTGGGTCTGAAATTGGGATAGATATTTGCTGATCTTGCATAGGTCCAACGAATCAAGGCAGGATCTTCCTAAAATTAATAAAAATCGAAAGCTACAGAACTTAAGGGCCATATTGAGAAACAAACACATCAGGACTTTTGTGAAGGATGATAGGAGACGACATTTTTTGTTCTCTGTAACAGATCAGGGTAGGCTTTGAATATTCCTAAATACAGGGCATAGCTTTCATTTCTAGTATTTTTTGAGTAACTCATGATTCTAATTAAATCCTTCAGAATTTACAAGACTTTCTGTATGACCGTGCACTTTTTTTATTTAAGAGGTAAGAACCCTAATCTTTAACCTGTCAGAGAAGCCACTTTTTTCTCCTTTACCATTTTCACCTGTTCTTCTCTAGACTGTTTTTAGCTTCACTCTCTTTCTCCAAGTGCGACCATGTGAACCCGATGAAGACACACAGATTTCGCACGCTCTATCACGCTCTGTATTTTGTTTCCAGGACACTTTCTAATGTTATCTCCACCTTGGTCTTTCCAGGCTACAAATAAGCTGTAGGAAAGTGATGGGTGACTTCAGTACGCTAACTCTGAACTACACATTTTTTAAGCTGATTTGGTAGATATTTTGAAAGCAAAATCAGTACTTTACATACCATTAAGTATTGTGCAGGAAGGTTAAAACTGTTGTGAAAGAACAATAATCAGACTGTCTTCAGGAAAAAATTATCCATTTTATTTATATGAGAATAACTATTTAAGAATAGCAAATCTACTCCAAACATATAAATGTAATCAGCTAAAGTCCCAAATGATTTTAGAAAATTATTCTTGCCAATTAACTGATAGGTAGAAATGAGCAAATAAAATCAGATTCAAGACTTTAACACAGGATATGAACATGCCAGGTCCTAACCAACACCAAAAAGTCATGATTAGTAGAACTTAAGTAATTGAAATGGGTCGCCCATAGTCATATTTCAAGTCAGAATTAATTACTGCAATTTTACCCTGGGATAAATCAGCTGGAGCTCAGAAGTAAAGAAACCTATGGTGAAAAGGTTTCCCTTCCTTTTGATCAGCCTGAAATCCTCATGGGTATGGACATTGGCTACTAGACTCAAAATCTCCAAATACCCTCTGCTGCCCTAGAAACTACTTATCATACCACATTAAAGTGAAAGCAAACCCAACAGTGTTCTGTGGCACTGTTATTCTTTTTTGTTTAAATTATTTTATTTAACTTTATTATTTATTTATATTTTTTAAATTTGACCAGAGAGGGACAGAGCAAGAGAGAGTGAGAAAGCAAGCCACCAGGTCCAAGACTCGAACTGTGGTTAGCCATGTGGGAGTCCAGCACCCTTAACCACTACACCATCTGCCAGCCCTTATTATTATTCTTATACTGCAAACATAAACAATAAAGACGACAGACACAAAATGTAGGTTCAAGGGCATGTTTGAACTCAATACTGAAAGGATAAATACATCTATTTCTATATTTATCCCTTCCACTACAAAAATATTTCAATGGCCATCCAATGACAGACTTTCAGTCACCTCTCCACACTTTAAAACCTGCAAAACAGACACTTCATTTTATAAAAATACCGACAGCCCCATAACCACAGTTCACTGAGCCTGATACTGTCATTAAAAGAGGTTCCAAAAGACATGCCATGGGAGACAGTTCTCCTTCTCTGACATCACTCAACATCCAGTGCACTAGTGGCAGCATTTGAAGGTTAAATATGCCTTGAAATCATTTCTTCACTTGCAGTGCAGGCCCCATACCAGCTTGGTTTTCTCCCTAACTCTGTCCTCTCTCTCTCTCTATTTGCTCTTTTCCTCCTCATCTCCTAGTCTCTTAATGTTGGACCTTGGGTATGGCTGACCCTTCCTATCTACATCCACTCCCTTGACGATGTCATCCAGTCACGTGACTGTAAATATCTATCTACAGGCTGATGATTCCCAAAATTAGACCTCTAGACTTAGACCTCGACCTTGAACCCCAGGCTAAATACTCAACCACCTGCTCAATGCTGACATATTGTCTAGCAGGCATCTCAAATCTCACATACTCCAAACCACTTCCCCATATTCCATCCCACCTCCCTATCTGTTCCTCTTACATTCTTCTCTTAATAAAAGGCAACTTCACTTTTCCAGTCATTCAGGTCAAAAACCTTGTAGTCATCCCTGCTTCTTCTTTCTTTCATATGCCATGTCTAACCTGCAGGCAAACCTGGTTGGCTCTACTGTTTTCAATACATACGCAGAACCGCTTCTCACCACCTTCACCACTACCACCCTGGTAACCACCCTCAAACAAGAGATTAGATTACTGCAAAAGCCTCCTAACTATTTAATAGTCCCCCTGCTTCTGCCCTTCCTTGCCAGTCTATTCTCAACTAAGCAGCCAGAGGGAGAGCTTTGTTAAAACATTAAATCCAGACTAAATGACTCCCTACTCCATAAGCGGACTTACAATGACCTACAGGCCTGGTATGATCTAGCCCCAGGTACCTGTCTGCCCTCTTTCCACTCTGCCCTCACTTTCCCCACGTTAGCCACAATGGTCTCTTCAGTACTTCCCTGAGCTAACCAAGCACACTCTTGCCTGAGAGCCTGTGCACGTGCTGTCCCCTGTGTAGAATGCTACTTTCCCAGAGCTCCAAGGCTAGCTCTCTCACCTCCTTTGTTTTCTATCTTTATTCAAATGTCATCTTCCAATCAAGGACATCCCTGGGCCTATCTAAAATCACAGTTATCCACTCTCCTTACTACATACATACAGTCACAATCACTGCTTTCCTTTTCAAATCACTTATCACTCACTAATATGTTAAATGGTTTAGTGTTTTACATTTATTTATGACAATATCTGTCCCCCCCACCCCACTCCCCAACCCTGTTGTAAAGAAAGCTCTCCAAGGACAGAGATTTTTGTCTGTTTCATTCTACATTGTTACCTTGGCATCTAAAATAGGCCCATGATAGACCCTAAGCAATTACCTAATTGACTGAATCAATGATTCTTAAAAATCAGGCATGAAGGAGGCCAGTAGGTGGTACGGTGGTTAAGACACTGAACTTCCACATGACAGATTGTGGTTTGAGTCCTGGGCCTGGCATCTTGCTTTCTCATTCTCTCTCTCTGTTGAGTCACGTGCCCTATAGCAAATTAAAAATAAATAATAACAATAGTAAAAGTAAATAAGTAATTATTTTTCCTTCACTTTAGGGCGTGTGCTCTTGCCAGAGAAAGAGGGAAAACAGTGAGAGGGAAATTGAGAAATCACCTCCCATGGGGGATGGCTACACCATAATCCCTTGGGCATGCACGCATATGTGCCCAGCATGAGTTTTAAGCCACCAGGTCTGGGACTCAAGCCACCACAATCAGTTATGTGAGAGTACCGAGATGTAACCGCTATGCCATCTGCTGGCCCCAAATAAGTAATTTTTAAAAAAGAAAAAAATTAGGCATGGGAACTTACATGTACTGTTTAATAAATGATTGTATCGGGGGCTAGCGGTAGCATAGTGGTTAAGGCACTGGCCTCCTACATTGCTGACCACAGTTGGAATCCTGGACCTGGTGGCTTGAAAATCATGCCAGGTGCATGTGCATGTATGCCAAAAATCCCAGGAGAAGGAATTGCAGTGTAACCATCCTTCTTGGGGGTTGATTTCTCACTTTCCTTCTCTCTGTTTCTCCCTGTCTCTCTCCAGTGAGCACACATGCCCTGCAGGAAAACCTTAAAAAGAAATCAATTAAAAAGTGTTGCAAAGTTGCATGGTTTCTAGGGAATTTTTTTTTTTATTAAAAAATGATCATATCACATACTCATTTTATTAGCAGAACAACCAAAGAGGCATGTATTATTACTTCTACTTTACATATGAGAAAACTGAAACTGTCTTGTGTATCAAAACTGGAAGATAAAAGGTCTGGTTTAAACCTCAGGTCTGTCTGACTGAGGCCTTATTTTTTACTTTTTTTTTTATCAATGTCACACTACCTAGCACATCAAACTCAGTCACATATGAGTGTGTAGTGTACATAATTCATGTATCTCTGCACTTTTTTTCTAAGTAAATGTACTGCCCAGAAGACACTGGGTTACATAGACCAGCGCTCAAATTTACTTGCTAACTGTGTATTTTTACATGAGCTACTTGTCCTTTCTATGTTTTGTCTTCTCATCTGTAAAATGGGAATAATAATAGAGCATAATTCACTGAAGAGTTGTGATATGTGAATAACATTCAGAAAGAATTTAGCATAGTATCTGGCACACTGTAACTTTCCTTCAATTCTCACACCTTCCAAAAATTCCTAGAGAATACCAATGCAACTGTTCAGAAAAGCTTTTGAAACATCGTATTTGACACATTTAGATAACTCTTGTGCAGAAATCTAAAAACACTAACAGTGTTTAATAATAATTAATAATAACTATTAATGTATGGGGCACATATTATGTGCTGGGAACGTTACCCAGACTATCTCATTTAACCCCATAAGTCTATGAAGAATGCACTCACTTCCATGTGAACATCAGAAAAATAAAATTCAGAGGGGTTAAGTTACCCAAGGTCATAAAGCTTGTAGTGCTTCGAGGTCTGATTCCAAAGGTCAAAGCTTCCACAAGTTGCAGGGTCTTTAGAAGATACAGTAAATTTACTATACTTCCACGAGGAAAGAGCAGTATCCTCATGCAATGTGAAATGTAGAACATAAATTTTCAAATACATATACACACGTATTGTGTATAAATACATATATGTAAATATAAAAATACACACACTTTTCCTGAACCGGTATTACAAGCCAGACACCACTCTAGGCCAGTCGCAGGCCTTCTATCACTCAATCCTCACAACTGCCTCATAACAGAGGAAGTACTGTATTGTGCCCATTTTTCAGATAGGAAAACTGAAGCTAAGGGGAGTTGAGAAACTTTCTCAAGATCACCCAGGCAGAAATGACCAAGCCAGGCTTCAAACCTCGTTAGGTCTGAGCCCAGAGACCGTCCTCTTGACCACCACGCTCTCCTGGCAAGGTCAAAGGGCTAATGATGCGGGCGGGTTACTTCCTGGACCTGGAAGAGGGCCCATGTCCAAGATGCAGATCAGGAAAGGTGGTCGCCGTCCTGTCCGGTCCCCATTGGCCATTCTGGGATGTCCATCCTGAGGGAACCTCCCGGCCTTCCCACCCCACCAGCCCCCCCACTCACGATGAGCCCTCGGCGGTTGGGGTCGTTGTACTGAAGCAGATACTCCCGTTTAAGCCGGGATCGTATGGCCAACCGCTCGGCTTGCGCCTGCCGGGTTTCCGAAGATATGTCGTATTCGGACGGGTCAAGGGTAGTGGGCAGAGTGGCCAGGCGGGACTGCTTATACTCCGGGAACGACATCTTGGCTACCCGGCGTACAACTGCGCCTGCGCAGCTCTGGGGTCCGCCCCCCCACTTCAGGCTGACCTTCAGCCTCTGGAAGTGCGCCTGCGCGTTATTGAGAGGTCGGTGAAGGAGATCAGTTTCCTTCACACGCTGGCTCCGGCCAGGGAACCCGCGCATGCGCAACGTGTTTTCCGCGCCTACACCTTCTTCCTCCCACCTGTCCCTGCTGCTGCCTCTCAGCACCGGTGTCTGCATAGGTGACCCGAGCGTCTGTGAAGCTGAACTCTGTGGGACTGGCTGTTGAGTCAGAAGTCCTGGTTTTCAGTGTGGGTCTGTCCAAGCTATGTGACTTTGAACAAATCACTTAACATCTCTGAGATCCCTTTTCTTTATGCTAGACTTGACCTCTATTCTGCCCACCTACCAAGCTATTGTTGAGAGTTAGGTAAGCGAATGAATAGGTGCAGGAGTGCTCTGCAAGACATCATTTCCATCCAAGAAAAAGAGAATATTACTGCATCAGGTCCGTACAACATAAGTATAAGCTTCTTTTTCATAGGCACAAAATAATGTGTAATAGAATGATGCCGTAAGAACTGTGTCGCCTGGCTGACGGCTGTAGGTCAGAAATAAAGGCCTGGGAAGAAAGAATATTTTAGTTAAAATTCTGAAACCTCTTACCTAAAATCTTGAGCATTCTTCAGGTGCTAAAACACATCCTAACAGATAGGGAAATACACACAAGTATTGTATCTTACCGTAAAAGACGACCTGGGAAGAAAATGAAGGGAACCTGAAATGAAACCTTCTCTGTCCCTACAGTCCTCGTGTCCACACTACCACCAAGAGGAAAATCAACTTCAAGTAAACAGCAGGGTTTGGGTAGCAATAAGTCTTTCCTCAGGGGGAAAGAAAATGTCAACAGTAGCTCCATAAATGGGGCAAGGAAAGCTGGGTCAAGAGAGCTTTAGCTGGGACCAACAGTTAGTGTAATGGCTATGTCGCTGGACTCCCATGTAGCTGCCCGCAGGTCGAGTCCCAGACCCGGTGGTTTAAACTCATGCAGGGTGCATATGCATGTGTGCCCAAGATCCGGAGAGGAGAATGGAGTAGAAGGGATTGCAGCTTGGCCATCCACCCTGGGGGGTGATTTCTCGCTTTATGTCTTCCTGTCTCTCGCTCTGTCTTTCTGGAGAGCGCCAGTGCCCTATAGCGAAAACCTCTCAAAAAAAGAAAAAATTAAATAAATAAAGAGCTTTAGTTTGGCTGGACCATTTAGGGACACGTTGGTATGTGGAAAGATGATTGCTAGGGAAGAAGGGACCTAGGAAGTGTTGGCACTTGAAGTAAGAAGGAATAGCACTGCTGTCAGATTTACTCAGCTTTGTAATACTGTTTTAAAATATTTGTTAAGCACAAGCCGCATAAAGCATACCGCACACTAGTCAGTCTTAGTCAATCTTCTAGGCTCATCACTGGGAGAAATATAGAAGAAATGGAAAACGTGGTTTTGTCTTCCACGAGCTGACAATCAGACTGTTCTGAAAGAACAGGCAGAACATGATATTATCTGCAAAGTAGTTTAATATCCAAATGAATATACAGCAAAATAGACTCACGAGAATGCAGCTTAGAGAATGCAGAAAAAAAAATTGAGACAAATTTCTCACACTCAAATTTTAAAAGAACAAAAATAAATAAAATTCAGTTTTGGTGAAAGGTGTTTTGAAATACTAAGAAAAGGAAACAATATGAAAAACAGGACCAGGTTGTAAAGTTCTGAAGTGATCCAAAAGAAGTTTCAAAAACCTTTTGTTTATAAACTAAGCACTGATCTAGAAAGAAGGACATATACAAAGAATTTTAAAATAAAAGAATACAATGACTAGGTTAAAAAAGATTTCTTAAGGTTATGAGAGAGAGGAACAGATAGAGACTGAGAGAAAGACAAAGAGGGAGCGAGAAACTTCATCCATGCAAAATACTTGGATGAGTTAAGGTGATCATTCCCACACTTACCTGATTACCATAAAGATTGCTTAGGATGACTGTTGAAAATGTGAAGTATTTTAACTCTTAATTTCTGTTCCATGCTTGGAGAGCACAAGGGGAACACAAGGGTCTGTATTTTTTTTTTTCCAATTTCTTTGGGGGAGTCTTAAAATACTGCATGCTTGGGAAACATGAAAATGAGCACAAGAGGTCATCCTTTCCCCAAATCATGGGTACCAGAAAAGGTCCTCTTAGAGCGAGTCCAATTAAATGAAGACCTGGATTCATAATGGAAGAAAAAGACTTGATTGGGACTCTCTCTTGAAAAAATAAATTAACTGAAAAATCATGGAAGTGGATTTAATCTTACAATTGACATATTTTAAGTTACAATTGTAACTGCTAATAATGCTAAATTAAGTATTAATTCAGGGGGATTTGATTTTTTATATGGCTCATTAGCCTTTATTTTGCATTTTATTTTTGCAGCAGGGTCATATTTGCAAAAGTTTTAAAGGGCTTTATTCAATTTCCCCAAGGCTCTCTCTTAATCCCTAATCAAATCTTTTAATCAAATGATTTCCTTTTGAAGCATTGATGTCAGTATCGTCCTCAATTTTCTCTTTTTCGTTTGTTAGCTAGGTCAACTCTGTGAGATCCTCCTTTATCAATGACTTTTCATGTGGATCCAGCAGTTCAACAACATCTCTTTCATCAAGTTTACGAAATTCCACATCTTTTGCAAGATGTTCAGTTTTTCACATAGATTTTACTATAGATTTCTATGCCATTTGAAGGCTGGATATTTCTAAACAAATAGCCAAGACTTTGATAGAGGTGGGTGTGGGCACCAGGGTTAACGGATTGCACAATTTTAGTGATACCAATTTCACAATTTGTCATTTCATCAGTGAATATTTCTTTTTTTATTGTGATTTCTGATTTGCATAAAATTGTACATCTTTGTGAGGTACAATATTGTTTCTCAAAGCATAAATATGGTATCTAATAATAAAATCAGGAATATAGATATATTCATCTTATTTGGCATTGAACATTATAGTATGTTGTGCACATTCATCAATGAATATTTCACATTTTGAAGACTTTCACTCCTCTAAAACTCTCCTAATACACTTTATCAGGATTTATTAGGACATAAACTACAAGAACTAGGTATATGTACTTGTGTTTGGCTGGAAGAGGGGGATGAGGTGGTGACATACAGAAATTGAGTGCAAATGTGCCAGGGTTGGGAGGAGGTCAAACTGTGTGAATAGAGCAGGGCTTACAGGGAACAGGACTTGGTCAGGTTGGTTACAGACTCTATGAGAAGGGAGAATCAAGAAAAGACTGTATTACCTTTCTTTTCCTTGTGTAAAAACAATATTATGAAATCATTGTTGTCTGAAGAGATGAACAAAGCAGAGCCCAGCAAATGAAGTAATGCTTACACCACTGGACACCCACATGACCGACCATGGTTTGAGTCCTGGGTCCACAGTCTTGAAACTCACGCCAAGCACGTGTGTGTGCATGTCCAAGATCCAGAGAAGAGAATGGAAAAGAAGGGATTGCACTGTGGCCAGCCGCCACCCACCTGGGGGGTGGGGAGGCAATTTCTCGGTTTCTGTTTCTGTCTCTCCAGTAAGTACATGTGCTCTATAGCAAAAATTTCTCTAAGGAAAAAAAATAAAGAGAGAGATGAATAGAGTATATGCAGCTGAAATAAATAGAAAAAAATAATAGAGGTATATCAGGAAGTTAATGAATATAAACATTTTATTATTACTCTGGATTTTGTGATGTTTGTGTTTTACATTTGTAATTTATTGTGGTTTTTCTCATTCGTACCAAAATGTTAATTTAATTTTGTATCTTTTTCTTCCCAAAAAAGTTCCCCTTTCTTCTCAAATTATATAAATGTCAAGTCTCATCTAAGTGGCAGCTTCCTGTTTGCCAGACTTATAAAGGCACTCATTAAGGGAGAAACAGCTATATGCATGGATTTAATTGGCAAGGAAATCCAGGACTAATGAGTAACAAGAAAAGTCATCTCTTTGCTTATATAGCCACCCTGGGACCTTGTCTTTCAGAATTGAAATATCCAGCAATCCTAAGGGAAAATAAGTAAAATCCTGGAGTTTTCCAGGTCCCATCTTAGCTTTAGTAAGCCACTTTCTCTTACTTAGCTTCTATTCTTCCTCCAAGAGATGATATTACTGTGTTAGTCTGACACTGTTCCATGTAGGTTGTCCCAAAGCACATGGAGGAGGTTGGCTTACATTGTATCCAACTTGTCTGTGGTTCTGTTGACTGAGTCATTGTCCCAATTAGTCATGACTAAGACTGCACATCTTTTTTCACCTACTAGGTATACCTAAGACACAGAAGGTTATCATATTTAGAAAAGATCCACATAGAACTAATTTCTTCAGAAATGGTATTGTATCTAACAGGTACTTTGTTTTTTTTCTTGTTTTGTTTTGTTTTGAGAGTTTTTTGCTATAGGGCGCATGCACTCACCAGAAAGACAGAGAGACAGAAAGTGAGAAATCATGACCTGTCCGTGACAAACATACATTATTTTCTCTATGTTTCCTTTTTTTGGCTTCTTACATAATTTATTATATCATTAAAATTATAAATAGAGATCAGCAGTTGCATAATAGCTAGTCACTGTATTCCCTTGTAGTCGACTGTGGTTCGAGTCCCATACCTGGTGGCTTAAACTTACGCCGGGCATGTGTATGTGTGTGTGTGTGCCCAAGATCCCAAGAGGAGAATAGAGGAGAAGGGATTGTGGTATGGCTAACCCCCCTTGGTGATTTCTCTTTCTGTCTCTCTGTCTCCCTGTCTTTCTGGCAAGCGCATGCGACCTATAGCAAAAACGTCTCTAAAAGATAAAAGTTAAAAAAAAGAAAAAACAAATTATTATAAATAATCATATGTATGTTATTATGTAGATTTATATGAATACATTCATAATCTGTTTTATCAGTTAATAATTTTATATAATTTACTAATGCTCTTCTATTTTCTATATTTTTCTATTACAACTTTGTATTATAATAAATTCTGTTATTTCATGGGTAAATCTCTCCATTGTATTACAATTTTTAAATTGTCTGTAGCAATTGTTTAAAATTGTCTTAGCTACTTTTGTGCCTCTTCTTTTTCAGGTGAATTTTAGAATTAAATTGTTGAGTTTCATGAAAAACATTCATTGAGATTTTGATTTGAATTGCACTAAATATATAGCTTGATTTAGGCAAATGGACACCCTTACAATGTTGCATTTCCCCATCCATGATCATTAGTGACGTCTCCTTTTACATCCTTCAATCATATTTTGTAACTTTCTCCATAAAGAACTCTTACCTTAATTCAGACAACAAGCTATTTTAAAGCTGAGGTGTGTCCTGGCGTGTTCAGGGAAGCTATGCTCTAAACTCCATCTCCTAGACGCCCAAAATATTAAGACAAGGTAGGGCGACCTCCATCTTTTCTGTGTCTCTGGCTGTCTGTCTCTGTGTCTGTCTTGCACTCTCTCTTTAATTTTTTTTTTCTTTTTTAAATTTTTCAACCACTTCTCCTCACCTTGGTCATTTTCTTTCACTTGCTGATATCAGGAGCCATTTTAAAGCTGAGGTGTGTCCTGGCATAATTGATATCCCAGAAGGTGAGGAAGCTAATAAGGGCATTGATAATCTATTCCATGAAATCTTGGAAGAAAACTTTCCAAATCTAGAGATGCATTCAAATATCCAGACCCAAGACATACAGGGACCCCTAATAGAACCCAAGAAGATCTTCTCCAAGGCCATAGCCAGACTGGCCAAATCTACAGACAAAGGCAAAATACTAAAATTGGCAAGAGAGAAACATCAGGTTACTTCTAAAGATTATCCAGTCATGTTAACCTCAGACCTCTCATAAGAAACAATGCAAGCAAAGAAAGAATGGGAAAATATATTCAAAGTGTTAAGTGAAAAACAATTTCAACCAAGAATACTATACCCATCAAGATTATCTTTCATATGGAAAGGAAGGATAAAAACATTCTCAGATAAACAAGACCTGAAAGAATTTGTCAATAGCAGACCCACTCTTCAAGAAGTTCTGAAAGGAATGCTCTACCAGGAAAACTAAAGACACAGAATATAAGAGGACAAAAGGCACCAAGAAAATGACCAATTTAATGCTAGGGACAAGAAATATCAATAACAACATTGAATGTTAATTCCAAGATTTAAACAGAAAGATTAGACCACAGTAACACTGTATATTCAAACAGAATAGAGTTTGAACATAAGACTGAAATTGCAAAGTAGAATTTCATGACTTTTGAGTAAAACATTACTGATTTCTTTTTTTCACTATGCTTTGTTTTCCCAATTTAAACATTTTACTTTCTTTTGAGTTGTTGATAGGTTCAGCAATTTGTTAAAATATTTTTCTTGTTTGTATCTTTAAATGGAAACCTGAGCTTTTCTTCCTTCCTGACCCCTCTTGAACTGAAAATATTTGGGAGTATTCTTAATTTGTGGCAGAAGGGTTATTTGCATAAGTTCAATAATGCTTGTTGCATTGAATCAGAAGTTGTAAATACTCTTTATTGGACAGAGCTTTGACTGGAATGTCTTACCTGAAGATTAATCAGAAAACTATGGAACTAAGGTGGATCTCAAGTAAGCCAACAAAAGCTCTTAGAAAAATGGCCTGGCACCATTGATAGCTCTGCCTGGCAGAGAGGATTAGAGAAGATATATAAAAGAATTTATAACATAAAATAACCTGGACTTTTCCAGCCCAGCATTGTAATAAGTAGAGATTGCATAAAAGCAACTGCACCAGAGGATTATCTTGAAAAATACTTTGAAGGAAGAAAAAGAGACTGATTTTTGCTAGCAGATGGTATATTACAGAATACTTAGTAGGCAGGGCTAAATTGAGAAGGTTTATGTGTGACTAGTGTGCTGGGCATTTGCTTTTCAACAATTTGAGAGTTGACATGTAAATATTTTCTCAAAAAATATTTAAAACCCTACTGTCTCTGTTGTTATAGGGTCACAAACAAAATTATACAAAAATATAAGAAATATTTTGAACATTATCTTTAAAATTCAGTATTCTGAAATTTTGAAAGTTGTATATTAACTGTCAAGAACTACAGAGTACTGGACCAGCAGTTAGCATAATGGCTATGTCACTGGACTCCCATGTAGTCGACTGTGTTTCAAATCCTGGACCTGGTGGCTTAAACTCACGCCAGGTGCATGTGCATGCGTGCCCAAGATCCCGAGAGGAGAATAGAGGAGAAGGGATTGTGGTGTGACCATCCCCCGTGGGGGGGTGATTTCTTGTTTTCTGTCTCTATGTCCCTCTCTGTGTTTCTGGCAAGCGCATGTACCCCAAAGCAAAAATCTCTCTCAAAAAACAAAAACAAAAACAAAAACAAAAAACAAACAAACAAAAAAACTATGGTGTATGAGCAGAAAATTTTTGCTATATAAAGTAAATGTGGAAAAATGTAAAAATAAATAAATAAATGGAAAAAAGAAAAAATATATATAATTAGAATATATTAAAAAAAGAACTCTCATCTCTTCATTAATTTCTGGTACATTGTAGATTTCATTGTTATCTGTCTGTTTTCTAGCTGCATTTTCTAACTGGATATTACTGCTATATGGCAATGTCAGTGATTTTCCTAAACTAGTTTCTAAGCTAGTGCTCTTAAACTTTTTAGTGATCTTACTAGCTTTTCATACATTCTTTTGGATTGTCATATGTAGTCACTCATATCTTGTGCAAATAGCAGTTTAACTTTTCCTTTTCCAAATCTTGTACTAAGTTTTTTCTCTCTCTCTCTCCTATTGCACTAAGACTTCCATTACAATATTGTGTAGTAGTGGAAATAGAGGGTCTGTCTTGCTCCAAACTTTAATATGACCATCTTCTTTTCTTAGTAATATGTATTTAAGTTTCCTCCATGTCTTTAAAGAGCTTGATAGCTCATTTCTTTTTCTTTCTTTTTTTTTTTTTTTTTTTTTTTTTTTAGTTTTTGCTGTAGGGAGTATGTGCTGACCAAAGAGAGAGAGAGAGAGAAGAGAGATATCACTCCCTCCTTAGAGTCGGGGGATGACCATACTGCAATTCCTTCTTCATTCTACTCTTGGGATGTTGGGCACCAATGCAAATTGTCATGATTAAGCTGCCGGGCCTGGGGCAGGAACCACACTGCTGGGCATGTGGGATCCAATGCCTTAATCTCTATGACACCTGCTGCCCCTTAGTTCATTTCTTTTCAGTGTTAAATAATACTCCAATGCTTCGATATACTACAGTTTATCTATTCACCTGATGAAAGACATCTTGATTGCCTCCAAGATTTGGCAGTTATGAATACGCCGCTATAAACATCCATGTGCAGATTTTTGTGTGGACATTAAGGTAAAAGTATGCTTAGTTTGTAAGAAACTGCCAAACTGTCTTCCAAAGTGGCTATACCATTTTATATTTCCATCAGCAATAAATGAATATTAGTTGTTCCACATCCACATCCTCCCAGAATTTGGTGTTGCCAATGTTCTATATTTTGACCATTCTAATAGGTCTATAGGGGTGGCTGATTGTCATTGTAGTTTGCTTTACCTGATGACACACGATAGGGAACACCTCTTGATGTGCTTGTTTGCCATGTGTGTGTGTGTGTGTGTGTGTGTGTGTGTGTGTGTATGTATATATATATATATATATGTGTGTGTGTATATATATATATGTATATGAATATATGTATATGTATATATGTATATGTGTATATATATGTGTGTGTGTGTATATATTTTTAGTGAGATATCTGTTAAAGCCTCTGGCTCATTTTTAAATTGGCTCTTTGTTTCTTTGTTGTTGCATTTTAAGAGTTCTTTGTATGTTTTAGATAAAAGTCCCTTATAAAATGTGTCTTTTACTAATGCTTTCTCTCAGTCTATAGTTTGTCTTCTCATTTCTGGACAGTGTCTTTTTCAGAGGAGAGGTTTTTAATTTTAGTGAAGACCAGCTTAGCTTTTTTTTTTTTTCTCCATGGATCATGCCTTAGTTGTTGTATCTAAAAAAGTCATTGCCATATCCTAGGCTTTCTATGTTATCTTCTAGAACTTTAATAGTTTCCTTTTACATTTAGGTTTGTGATTCATTTTGAGGTCATTTTTGTGAAGGATATTAGGTATGTGTCTAAATTTAGTTTTTGCATGTAGATGTCCAGTTGTTCCAGCACCATTTGATGAAAAGAGTATTTTTACTCTATTATATTATCTCTCCTCCTTGTCAAAAATTAGTTGACTATATTTATGTGAGTCTATTTCTGGGCTCTTTGTTCTGTTCCATTGATCTATTTACCTTTTCACCAACACTATTACTGAACTAAACTAGGTACAGACCAGGTATACCATCAGAAAAGCCAAACTCTTGTCCATGAGGTTTGTCAAGGAAGAAGATTTTTATTGTTGTGACATTATCTGGGAGATGGCTAGGTTCGCTCAAAAGACCATTTCCCATTTCTCTAAATATGTTCAGGGATAGGGTTTTATAGAGAAGTAATTCCCACCACCCAACATTTCAACCAGGTCTGTGTATGCAAATGAAGAATTGAAACTTGTGTAATTCTGATTAGTCGACACAAGTAATAGTCTCATTGGTTCACTATTGAAACCCTACTGTTCTGATTGGTTGCTTTACTACAGCCAGCATCTACACTCCTGTCCTATGGTAGATCAACCTCAGGTCCCTCAGCCTCTTAAGCATATGTGCCCTTCTAACAAACCCACAAAATGGCAATTAGCATAAGATCTCTCCCTTCCAGGCTAGTTCTGACCAGTTACAATATACAATATCATGATTATTGTGGTTTTATGGTAAATATTTTATTTTTTTTTCTTTATTCATGATACAGCATGTGGATGTGCACATGAGAGTAAGAGAGAGAAAGAAGCACTCTCCAGTCTGGTCACATAACAATCTCTTCCTCTAGTCCTCTAATCTATCAAATCTTGGTCACTCATGCATGTGCTCAGTGTGTTTCAGGTCAACTATGTTGGGAATTTGAACCATATTGCCATTGGAATCCAGCTTTTCTTTCTCTTTTTTCTTTTTTTGGAGAGGTTTTCGCTATAGGGCGCGTGCGCTCGCCGGACAGACAGAGAGACAGAAAGCGAGAAATCACCCCCCAGGGGGGATGGTCACGCCGCAATCCCTTCTCCTCCATTCTCCTTTCAGGATCTTGGGCACGCACGCACACGCGCCCGGCGTGAGTTCTAAGCCACCGGATCCAGGACGCAAATCACGGTCGACTACGTGGGAGTCCAGCGACATAGCCATTACGCTAACTGCTGGTTCCCAATCCAGCTTTTCTTGAGCAGCACATTACCACTGCACCTCAGAGTCAGCCCTGCAGCAAGTCTGAAAGTCTGGTATTGTCAGTCCTCTAATTTTGTTCTTCTCCTTCAATATTATGTTGATTATTCTGAGTCTTTTTTGATTCTCCACATAAACTTTTTAATAATTTTTATTAGTGATAGAGTACAAAACCATGCACAACAGAGAGAGGAAGAGAGAGAGGCAACCTCAACAGGATCTGCCATGCTGCCATCTCCCTCCCACAGCCTTCCTTCTGGTCGGAATACCAAGCAAGTACAAACACATGCTTTAGGCCAACCTGGAGATCCAAACCCATGGTCTACTATGTGGTCTCCAGCACTTCAGTCCTGTCTGTCACCAGCTGCACCACTAGATGGGGCTCTCGGGAACCAGCAGTTAGCGTAATGGCTATGTCGCTGGACTCCCACGTAGTCGACCGTGGTTCGTGTCCCGGACCCAGTGGCTTAAAACTCACGCCGGGCGCGTGTGCGTGCGTGCCCAAGATCCCGAGAGGAGAATGGAGGAGAAGGGATTGCAGCGTGACCATCCCCCCTGGGGGGTGAT
>NW_006159660.1:3912260-3912507 GCF_000334495.1 Tupaia belangeri chinensis
AGCGTAATGGCTATGTCGCTGGACTCCCACGTAGTCGACCGCGGTTCGTGTCCCGGACCCGGTGGCTTAAAACTCACGCCGGGCGCGTGTGCGTGCGTGCCCAAGATCCCGAGAGGAGAATGGAGGAGAAGGGATTGCGGCGTGACCATCCCCCCTGGGGGGTGATTTCTCGCTTTCTGTCTCTCTGTCTGTCTCTGTCTGTCTGGCGAGCGCACGCGCCCTACAGTGAAAATCTCTCCAAAAAAAA
>NW_006159660.1:3912528-3915806 GCF_000334495.1 Tupaia belangeri chinensis
TAGATGGGCCTCTCCATATAAGTTTTAGAATCAGATTGTCAATATCCACAAAATAAGTTACTTGAATATTGATTGGGATTCCACATTTTATTTTGTTAATTATTTGTAGCCATAATTTTTCCTTTTATACTTATCTCTTCTGTTTTTGAGTGTACTTTCATATCTTTTTTCTAGTTTCTTAAGCTAAATGCTCATATCATTTTTATTTTATAGAACATAAATATAATTCTTTACATTTCATTTAGCTACATCACCAAAAGTTTTTGTTTTGTTTTTAATTACCAGAGGCACTTACATTCATGAGAGAGAACCCCCCAATAGGGTGTAGTCACGCTATAATTTTTCTTCTTCCACTTCTCCATCCTGTCAGGATTTGGGGCACATACACATATGCTGGGCATGATTATCAAGCTTCTGGGGCTGGGATTTGAACCACTATGTTATGGAACCAGCCCTCCATAATTGTTTTTGAGATATTTTTGCTATAGGGCACATGTGCTCACTGGAGACACAGAAGGAGACAGAAAGATAGAAATCACCCCCCAGGGAGACGGCCACACCACAATCCTGTCTCCTCCATTCTTCTCCTGGGATCTTGGACATGCATGCACAGAAGTCTGGTATGAGTTTCAAGCCTCCAGGCCTGGACTCAAACCATGGTCAGCCATGTGGAGTCCAGTGGCATAATCACTATGCCATCTGATCCCCCTCCATAAGTTTTTACTAGTATTTTCATTGTCATCTCATTTCCATTATGCTCTTTTCTTAACTCATGAATTATTTAGAAATGCATTTGCAACTTTCCAAAGATGTTTTAACTGTCTTTTTAATTGTTATTTCTAATTTAATTACATTATTTTTAGAGAACTTTGCCCACGTGACATTAGTCTTTTGAAATTTGCTAAGACTTTCTTTAGGATTAATATATGCTCAGCTTTAATTTGATTTGATTTGACTTTCTAAAACCATTTTATCAAACTTTAACAAACATATAAGTATGCACAAATTGTACATATTCTGCTCAATGAGTTAGCCAAACACACCCTTGAAATAATACATTTTTAAAAGTTAATTTATTTCTTCCATGAGGAGGAACTTGAATACAATTTTTAAAAAGTTTATTTATTGAAATAATATAATTTTGAAAGAGTTTATTAGTTTCTTCCAAGTAAAGTAGAGACAGAGGGACTACCCGCAACAGGATCTGGATGCTGCAAGTCATCCCCAGCTTCAGTCAGCCCCAGATCATGGGCACCCTTGTGCCTAGCATCCTCAGGGAGATCTCTAGATACAAACCTAGAACCTTCCCATGAGAGTCAGCCTCATGCAATGTCACATTCTATCTCTCCACCAGTACCTGGCTTGCCAATTTTCATACCAGTTCTATGTGAATTTAAAAACACGTATATTCTGAGACCAGCAGGTGATGTAATATTTATGTTGTTGTACTCCCACATAGTCATTTGTGGTTCGAGTCCCAGACCCATCAACTTAAAACTCACGCTGTGCATGCCCAAGATCCTGAGAGGAGAATGGAGGAGAAAGGATTGTGGCATGGCCATCCCTCCCGGGGAAAGGGGATGATTTCTTGCTTTCTGTCTCTCTGGCAAGCACATGGACCCTATAGCAAAAATCTCTCTCTCTCAAAAAAAAATGTATATTCTATATTCATTGAGTGGAAGTTTAGGTCAGGCTCGTTAATCATGTGTTTTAGAGTCTCATGTCTTTATTCATTTTTATACACTTCATCTATTTATAATATAGAACTTTATTATAATCTTCCAGTGCTATTGTGGTTTGTTATTTTTTTTTTCTTCAACAAGATTAGGATACACAGGATGAATTGAAGGTCATATGGAAACATTTTAATGTGCATGCATCTGTGAATTGATTGCTTCAGAAAGACAAAGTGACTCATACATAATGGTTTGCTCACTCTATCCATTTAGTGTGCTGTATACAAACTAACCTGGAAAAAAAGGATTTCTGCCTAAAATTCACAGTACACTTAGAAACACATCTGTCATGTAGACATATTTAAAAGCTTATAAATATTACATGTTGTATTCCTCTTCTTTGTTTCATCCTAGTGTTAGCATGGATCTGTTCTTATTACTAAAGCCACTTACATAAGCATGTATTTGTACTTAAGTTTCCTACAAAGTGTAAGGTGACATTTTCTTGCACATTGTCAATTTAACATAAAAGAAGGTTAATCCTTTTAGCTGAGGCTATGTCATGCTTTCTTCTTTGTGATAAAGTATTGCCCTATTATCACCTTTTGCTTGGGGAGAGCAATCACCTTCGAGCTGGTTTTCTTACATATATCTATTCTTTTTTTTTTTTTTAAGAATTATTTGATTTAACTTTATTTATGTATTTATTTTAAACCACCAGGTCTGGGACTCAAACCATGGTAGGCCATGTGGAAATCCAGCACCCTTAACTACAACACCACCTACCAGTCCCCCATATATCTATTTTTGCCATGCTTCCATTTCTTCCATACAGCAGCCAGAGTGGTCTTGCTACTGGTCAATGTACATGATCCTGCCACCCTTAGTTAAAGCCTTACAAAACTCACAACACCCAGCATGGTCTACTTGCCACCACTTCAGCTACACAGGGCTCCATGCTCCTCACCACTGCTCAGTTCCTTCCTTCCACAGGGCCTTTGTACTTTTCTTCACCATGCCTGTAGCATTACACTGCATGCTTCTCTCCATCCTTCAGAACTCACTCAGTTCTGCAGTCCCTAACTAAGTCTCATCCCTGTATGAATTTTCATTGTACCTTTGTAACACTAACTGCAACCCACATTTTTAAATTTCTTTTATAGTTAATCCTCATCCCTTATCTCTTACCAAATTATAGGCCCTTTGAAGGCCAGGCCCACATCAGACCTGGGTCAATCTGCTTCCCAACACTAGCGCATTGTTTTGTACATCCTAGTATTGGGGAATGAAAGAGTGGCTAGTTGCCTTTCTTCACCTAGATGCGTATTAACTAATTGCACCTACGGCCCTCTTGCTGCCTCTGCCTTCATCCTTTGTTCATGCCCAGGCCATAATCTGCCCACCATCCCTCAACCCTTTACACACAAATTCAAAATTCAAGTCCAAATCATTATCCAGTTATGTAAATTTTTTACCAAAGAATCTGGATAAAGAGGCAGTGGCATATCACAAAGGAAAATGCCCTAACAATGCCTTTTTAATAGCTCTCCAGTTGCCTACCAGTTGTCCCTATAACTAGAGGAGCTGTCTTATCCCTCCTCT
>NW_006159660.1:3915823-3924348 GCF_000334495.1 Tupaia belangeri chinensis
CTCTTTCCCCCTAGCCAAGCTGCCTCCTCTTCAACCTGCCTCCCCAAATCCACAGAGTTCAAACTTCATACTGGTCCAAATCCCAGCCATAGGCCAAATCACAACCTCTTGTGTCTTCCATTTATGGAGTCACTGCACTTTTTTAAAAATTGGGCATGCATGTTTTGAGAAACCATATTGTATGTCATAAAAATTTATGACAATTAAATGTAAATAAGAAACTATTAAAGAAAAAAGAAAACTTGGAACAGAAAGTGTTGCCTTTTTTTGTCTTCTTTTTTTTTAAGAGAAATTTTTGCGATAGGGCAGATTCACTCACCAGAGAGAAAGGGAGAGACAGAAAGTGAGAAATCACTCCCTGGGGGGATGGCCATGCAGCAATCCCATCTCCATTCTCCTCTCAGGATCTTGAACAAGTATGCACATGTGCCCACTGTGAGTTTTAAGCCACCAGGTCCAGTACTCAAACCACAGTTGACTATGTGGGAGTCCAGCAATGTAACCATTTCACCATCTGTTGGTCCCTCTTCTTTTCTTTTGCTTGATGATATTTTTCCCTCCATCAATACTATTCTATACTGTCTGTGGCTGACTTAAATCTTATGCCTATTGTCTGAGACTGTTTTTAAGTTACTTACAGAAACACCTGAGACTGGGTAGTTTACAAAGAAACAGGGGTTTATTAACTCACAATTCTAGTGGCTAGACAGTCCAAAGTCATAGGCCTGGCATCAGTCCATCCTACAATGTGGCCAGCAAAAGCACAGAGGATGGCAGGCAGAGAGAGAGAGAGAGAGCTTCTGACGGCCCTCTCTTTCCTAATAACTAGCTCTCATAAGAACTTACCTCATAAGAGAGAACTCACTGGGTCTCATGGAACATCATTAATCTGTTCATGAGACTGTGGCCTCCACACTGCAACCACTATGATCCCATCACCGCCCACTAGGTCTCACTGCCTTCTATCACATTCCAAAACATGGAACTTTGGTGGGCAACCATCATCCCATCAAAGTCTACTGTAAAGGCCACATCCTCTGGAGACCTTTCCACAAAGCCCCCAACAGAGGTAGTTTTTCCCTTCCTTAACTATGCATCCACCTCTGCTCTTCTGCTTGGTGTTACAGGCAATTTTGACTTGCCTTTCTCTCCTTCTCTAAGGCCAAATTCTGTTCCTTATTTTATTCCCTTAGGAGTCTGGCCCAGGAGTCAGGGCACATGGCATGCCCTAAAGCTGTGGATTACATCGACACTTTTTATCATTTATTTTCTTCAGTTTTGGTTAAAGCCTCTTCAAGAAAGCTACTGAAGGTCATTTTCTAAATGCCAGCTCTCCAGTATTTCAAATTTAGAGTCAGCCAGAAGAAGTCACTACCCTCTGTCAACAACCTTTGAAAATATTGTGGGTGGGTGTAGTCTAACTTTTTTTTTTTGGAGAGATTTTCACTGTAGGGCGCGTGCGCTCGCCAGACAGACAGAGAGAGACATAGAGACAGAAAGCGAGAAATCACCCCCCAGGGGGGATGGTCACGCCGCAATCCCTTCTCCTCCATTCTCCTCTCGGGATCTTGGGCACGCACGCACACGCGCCCGGCGTGAGTTCTAAGCCACTGGATCCGGGACATGAACCGCAGTCGACTACGTGGGAGTCCAGCGACATAGCCATTACGCCAACTGCTGGTTCCCTAACTTTTGATTTAATACGTCTCTATCAAAAGTTGGACAGTTCTCTATCCAGGTAAAAAATATAGTTGAAATTTTCACGAGTCAACTTTGGCTTTCTAAAAATTAGCACAAATCTGACCCCAAAATACTATCATTTATAGAATTGGCCCTGTGGCCTACTGGTTACAAGAGCCAGATCCCACATGGTAGACTTTACAGTTCAAATCCTGGCCCCAGAGGCTTGAAAAACGTGGGTATGTATGTATGTATGCATGCCTTCCCAAAATCCTGACAAGATACAAAAATGGAGAAGAAGGGACTGTGGTGTGACCAAGCCCCACTGGGGGTGTGCTTTCTCTTTGCCTTTCTCTGTTTCTCTTTGTCAAGTGCATACTCCCTCTGGCAAGACAAATAAATTAATAAACAAATAAAAACTATAATTTATAAAATCTAACTCTTGTGCTTAAGTATACCAAAAAGAGAGCTAATTAAAAATATTGGCAGGCAAGCAGATGGCATGGAAAGTAAGGCACTGGATCCCAAGTGGCCGATTGTGCGGTTTGCGTCCTATACCCTGAGGTTTGAAAATCACACGGGGTATATGTATGTGCGTGCCAAAATCCTGAAAGGAGAAAGGAAGAAAAGGTTTTGAGGTGTGGCCTTTACCCCCTGGGGAGGGTGTTTCTCACTTTCCCTCTGTGTCTGTCTCGTTGGCAAGCACATGCATACTACAGTAAGAACTAAAAAAAAAAATGACATATGAATTTAACCTCCTGAGGTCTAGCAAGAGATTCACTACAAAAATACGGTATTCTGGTATCATTAGTGTGATTTCAGGTGAACAAATCTTCTCAGTATCACCTAGTCACCTTGATCAAGTAAAGGGGATTGAGACCCAGTGATGAGGTTTGTCTCAAGTGTATGCGACTAACCAAAAGTAGCAAAGATACAACTTATCATCACTTGCTCAGATTTCTTAACTGATGATAGTTAAATTCTCAATATGAAACCAAAAATCTCTTTAACTTCTTTTGTTATTGTAACCATTTCCATAATCCTTGATTAAACAAGAATAAAAAGGAAAGTCAGGTCCTTTGGCTTTTATTAATCAAGAATTTTGTTTTCCATTCTGAAAGTAATATATTTCATTAGAGATAAATAAATGGACAATTAAAAATAAAAATACTTTTTAAATCCGTATTTCCATAACCTAAGAACAATCACATAACATTTTTTTCTGCCAACTTTTTTCCCATGAGGGGTGAGTTAGGCCTTTGCCCTCATTCTATGTACATACTGTATTCTGCTTTTTCCTGTAAGTTTTTTAAATAAGCGGTTTTCTGTAGTCTTTATTATGGATAATAATATCCATAATATTATGGACCTATACTATTCCAACATAAGAGAATCTTTGTAATTTATCTAACTATCTCCTGCTTGACCTTAAAAATTGGTTTAAAAAGAAGAGGGCTGGCCCTGTAGTACATTGTGCAAGTGCTATGCATAGAGAGCTGGATCCCACATGGTTGACCTTGATTTTAGTCCTGGCTCTAGCAGCTTCAAAAACATGCTGGACATGTGTGAGTGCATGCCCCAAATCCTGATGGGATGGACAAAGGGAGAGAAAAGGATTGCAGCATAACCATTCCCTATTGAGAAGGTTGTTATTTTTCCCCCCCTCTCTTTTGTTCTCTCTCTCTGGGTGAGCACATGCACCATTGACAACATGAGTACTTAAATAAGGAAACATTGCACTTCTAAACATTTACATTTGCTTATGCATCTATTTTTGACTTTTTTACACTTTAGTTGATCTTTGTTTTTAACACAGTTGGCGCTACTGGGTGCTGTGTCTACCTTAAGTCTTTTTGGAAAGTACTGCCAGTCCCTCTGAGTAAACAGGCTCACAGCTTCCCTGACAGTACTCCCTTAGTCTCTGAGTTTTTATGACCCTACCACTCCTGGTAAGAGGACATGCTCTTAATGTCTCTTGATTTAGGTTTGTCCTGAGCTGAAGCAGGCCAATTCCCCAAAAAGCAATTAAGCAGGTGCAAATGACCACTTCTTGGAATGGTGAGCTGACCTAGGCCACCTACAGTGAGCTTGTTTTTCCCAGTGCCTCTGCAATTTACAGCCTATAGTCTTTATGCAAAAGACCTGACCTCTTTGGCCTCAATTTCTTCATCTGTGAAATGGACTTTTAGAGTCTGGGAGGTGGGAGGTAAAATGAGGTAATACATACAAAGTACCAGGTTATTTGAAAGCAGTTCTTACAAGTGTTTTTATTTACTTTTTTTTTTTTTTTAAGAAAGATTTTTGCTAGTGTATGTGTGTACTCACAAGAGACAGAGAGAGAATGAGAAATCACCCCCAGGTGGTATGGGCATGCCACAATTCCTTCTCCTCCATTCTCCTCTCAGGTTCTGGGCATGCCCACACACACTCCTGGAATGAGTTTCGAGTCACCGAGTCAGGAACTTGAACAGTGGTCAGCCATGTGGGAGTCCAGCACCTTAACCACTATGCCACCTGCTGGCTCTGAAAGTGCTTCATTTAAATTACTAAATATTTTAGCATGTACTTCTAACAGGACTTTTTTTGTTTTTTGGTTGGTTGGTTGGTTGGTTGGTTGGTTGGTTGGTTTCTTAATCCACAGATGGCATATGTGCTCTCTGGGGAGAGAGAGAGAAAGAGAAAGCACCCTAATGTGGTGTGATCATGCCACAATCCCCTTTCCTCCACTTCTACATCCTACCAGGATTTGCGTCACAAATGCACACACACCCTGCACATTTTTCAAGCCAGTAGGACAGGGATTTGAACCATGGTTGACCCCGTGGGATATAGCTCCCTAGGCATAGCACTTAACTGCTAGGCTTTCAGGCCAGCCCAAGGAGGTTTTTTTTCCTATGTAACCACAATGCTATTATCACATGTAACGAAAGTATCAATAATCTCAGGAACATTTTAAAAATAGAATTCTGGGAAACACAAGCCGAAGGGATGAGTAATAAAGAATTTCAAGTACTGTGGTAAGAAGTTTGTGAAGATGATTTTGGCAAAGGAGACCTTTTTGCTTTTGCAAATGACATCACAGAGCCAGATGCCACTATCTCCAACATGTCCAATACTGGATTTACTTTCTTACCCCAAGTGTATACCCTGGTTCAGTTTAAAGCAATAGCATCTACCCAGGAGCTCAAACCAGAGACTCAGCATCATTGAAGAGTCATCTCTCTCCCTCTCTTTTCTCTTACCACTTCATTTAGTCAGAGACAGAGTTTTTTTTTTTTATTGTGATAGTATTTCACACAAGATCTAGCCTCTTAAGGAAATTTTAAGTGTATGATACATTTTTTTTTGTTGACTATATGTACAATGTTCTGCAGCCAATCTCTACTAAAACTAAGTTTCCTTTGACTTGTCAGAAACTCTTCATGTCTCCCTCCCCTCCACCCTTGGATTCTGAGTCTGAGTATTTTAGGTACTGCATATAAATGGAACCATGCAATATTCACCTGTGCCTGGCTTATCTCACTTACCAAAATGTCTTCAAGTTTCATCCACGTCTTTGGATACTGCAGGATTTCCTTCCTTTTAAAGACAGTATTCCACTGTGTGTGTGTGTTTGGGTGTGTGTGTGTGTGTACCACATTTTAAAAGCCCATTTATTTATTGATAGATATTTAAGCTATTGTTTCTCACATCTTGACTAATGTGGCTGGTGCTGCAATGAATATGGGAGTACTATTATAGTACTTGGGAGAGCACTTTAAATCCGGATTTCAATTCTTTTGGATAAATACCCAGAAATGATATAACTAGATCATACTGTTACCAATTTTCATTTATTCCCAAAGATGAGATTTTTTTGCCATTCACTGCCGTGGAGTCAACTCACAAAACCAAGACCTAGCATCGTGGCACAAGCTTTATTCAATGGCCAAGGAACGGAGAAGCAGGAGACAAGCTCACAAATCAACTTCTTGCTCCTCTTGAGGTGGAGAGTTTAAAATACAGCAAATGGGGGGCCAGTAGGTGGTGTGGTGGCTAACGCACTGGACTCCTCTATGGCTATGGTTCTAACCCTGGATCCGGTGGCCTGAAAATCATGCCAGGGGCATGTGCATGCATGCCCCAAATCCCAACAGGAGAATGGAGGAGAAGGGACTGTAGCATGGCCACACACACACCCCCCGGAGGGGAGGGGTAAGATTCCTCACTTTCCCTCTCTCTGTCTCTCTGTTTCTCTGTCCCTGGCAAGCATACGCACCCTATGGCAAAAACCTAAACAAATAAAAAATACATAGCAAATCAGGTAATGAGAGGATCAGCTACAGTAATAGAGGGGAGGAATATTTAAAGATTTTTTTGGAAAATGTGAGGACTTTCTGGAATTCAAAACTCACCTTGTTTTTCTCCTTTTAAGGACATTTCTGGTGGTATCCCTGGTGGTTGTAAAACCTCATGGCACCAGTAGATGTGTCATTTACATGCTAAATGACATTGTGATGAGGTTTGGGTCTCCTGAGGTCATTATAGTAGCCATCTTGGAGCCCACTGGTCCAAGCTGGCTCTTAGAGGGAGGGCCTTACCTTATGCACAGGCGTGCATCCTGTTATTTAAAGAAAAACACTGTTTAGAGAGAGACTAGAGTAGGTATGAGTTTGGGCTATGTGAATAACAATATGGTAGTACTATTTTTATTTTTTTTTTAAGGAATTTCCATACTGTTTTCCACAATAGCTGCACCATTTTGCATTCCCACCAACAGTGTATGTATGAGGCTTCCAATTTATAGTGACATTGGGCATTCTTTCAGATGCCTGTTAGCCATTCGTATATCTTCTTTGGAAAAATGTCTATTCAAGTCCTTAGCCTATTTTTAAATTGGGTCACTAAATTTGTTTGTTTGTTTTTCTAGTTGAGTTGTAGGTGTTTCTTATTTTTGACTCTTAAATCTCAAGGTGAATTGTCCTCATTCCCACCCTCTGCTTTTCATTCCCACTTTTGGTCCCTTCGTCCTGTGTCTCTGTGTCTCTACCGAAG
The DNA here is from genome assembly GCF_000334495.1 of Tupaia belangeri chinensis. Lineage (NCBI taxonomy): Eukaryota > Metazoa > Chordata > Mammalia > Scandentia > Tupaiidae > Tupaia > Tupaia belangeri. The sequence goes on from NW_006159660.1 coordinate 3,922,538, forward strand.
TATTGAATGGTCTATATTTAGGTTCCCTCAAAACAGAGCCTGAGACAAGAATTTGACAAACATCAACAGTTTATTTAAGAGATGATCCCAGGGAACCAGCAGGTGGCATGGTGGTTAAGGTGCTGGTTCCCTCATGGCCAACTTCATGGTTTGAGTCCCAGACCCAGTGGCCCAAAAAACACTCTGGGTGCATGTGCATGATTGCTCAAAATCCCAAGAGGAGAATGGAAGAAAAAGAATTGCAGCATGGCCATCTCCCCTGGGGGTTATTTCCTACTTTCCCTCTCCCTCTGTTTCCATGTGCCCTATGGCAAAAATAACTGACTAAATAAATAAACGTGATCCAGGAAACCCAGGGAACTGAGTTGGAGAGTTAGATAGGAAATGAGAGAAGTCAATAAAGAATGTGTCATTGAGGACTGCAGGATGCTGGTGTGCACCCCATTGGGAAACGCTGGGAACCAGAGTCATCCCAACTGGCAGACAAGGAGCAGGGGTATTACCCTGTGGAGGGCACTGCATATGGAAGCCATCTTGAGCTATCTGCCACCTTGAGCTATCCACCATCTTGGAAACCATTAGGCTTCAGTTCCTCATTGAGCGAACCGTTTCTCAGAAATCATGTGACCAACCATTCTCCCCCCCCCCCAAGTGGTTGGGTTTCTAGGCAATGGGAGAGATCCACCCACATCAATGATTGGTTCATGCTGTTCTATCTCATTTGCATTTTGGGCAACCAATTGGTGCCCACCAGCTGCATATAACTTGCTATTTCTCCTCAATAAATGGAAGAAGAAGATGGAAGACTTGATCAGCACTTCGTGTGTTTGTCCCATCTCTCACTCCCTCCCCCAGGGAACCTGTTCTACTGTCCTGCGGGGCATTATCCAACTCTCTACCCCTCATTGCTTGAGGGCTGGTCTCCGACATGAACTGCCCAGCTCTTCTGGCCTGTGCTGTGTCCCAGCTGAGCATGTTGCCAGAGCTCTGTGGGTCCCAGAACCTCCGTGTGTGGTAGTGAATGCCACAGGGGTTGGGGGGACTGACAGCACCCACTGAATGGCCTCCCTTATCCCCCTCTCCCCACAGAGAGGCCAGGGACAACTTCTCGAAATGCAAAGGTGAACATGTCACTCTCCTTGTCAAAAAAAGGAGAAGTGGGGCCAGGAAGTGGCAGCAGCACAACGGACCCACTGGGTTTGTGTCCCAGGACCTCCCTATGCACAGGCGCGTGCTTGTGATCCAGGTGGACTGAGACTAGGGGCAGGTCACGGTGTGAAGACCCCTTTGGGGGGTGCCTCCCTCTCTCTCATGAAAGAAAGACATCAACTTTAAAACATGCTTTTAAATAAAGGTATGTGGATGATGCTGAAAGCCAGTCTGGCTTATTTCTCCTGATGGAGGTGACTGTTCTGGGTGGTACCAAACGATGTGATCCTGGGTACCTCTGGCCACCTTCTGCTGGTGGCCAAAGTTTAGACTGGACTTGCAGTAACTCCCTGTGAAATAAACAGGCAGCTTTATTCGTCTATTGATCATTAAAACCCTGCTTATGTGCAGACCAGGTTGGGAGGGGAAGGACAGCCGACAATGATGATGACCTCCGGCTGGAGTGCAGCCCTTCACCTCCCAGCAGCCTTGCGCAGGGCCTCCCGGGCCTTCTGCCACTGCACCACAGCTTCCCCGGCGACAGTGCTCCTCCTGTGCAGCACATCATCTGGGCAGCCAGTGTGATTTACAAGCTTACGTAACCTCCCAAATGAGTCAGCACGCTCCTCAGGAAGGCAGGCAGGGTAGGGAAAGAACAGAAC
>NW_006159660.1:3924358-3926907 GCF_000334495.1 Tupaia belangeri chinensis
GAAAGAACAGAGCATGTGGTGACAGGGAGAACAAGTCCCACCCCTGCATCTGCTGCCTCCTCACTGTGTGTCTAGACAAGTTCCTCCGCCTCTCCCAGCCTCAGTTTCTTCCTCTAACACATGGGAATAGGAGTGCCTACCTCAGAGGGTAATTGTGAGGATTCAGGGCGATAAGGGACCGGCCCCAGTAAGATATGTAAAGGGCCCTAAGTCAGGGCTTGTTTTTCCATCTGCAGCAAGTTCTCCAACCTTACTGACCTGCCACGAATGAAGACTGGATTTGTTTCTGTCTGTTTTTAGCATTAGTGAATTTCAGATGAAAGTCCAAATCAGTTCTTTGTAAAGAATCGCTCCTGCTCCACTCGGCCAAGCCGACATCCTATGGGAGTTGAAGCAGCCACAGGAGGCTGGGGCGCTGGAGGTCGGGCTGGGCCCGCACAGCCTGGCTCAGGCCGGGCTGCAGCGGCAGCCGGAGAGCGCTCGCGTTCAGGGGCGAGTTTGAGAACACACGGGGAGTCAGCCAGGAAAACAGAATGTGCAGGAGGGGATGTGGGAGCCACGAGCTGCTTACCGCAGTGGGGAGCAGTCAGCAATGGCGCTGCCCTTGCTTCTCGCCAAAGTGGCCGCATACGAATGAGGAGGCTGCTGTGCCCGCTGGGGATGATTCTCGAACTGTCCCTGTGAAGCGGTTGGAACAAATGCCTGCAAGTTAAAAAAAAGAAAGAAAGAAAGAAAGAAAGAAATGAAATCCCTGGTCAGCAAATCGGCACTGCTGCAAACGTTCCTCCCTGCCGCAGCAGTGTTTTCAGGGCAGGGTTCTCAGACAAGCTCATTTCCAGGATCTTTACAGCCAGCATAATACATAGTGAGCAGGTGGCTGGGGCGACCCGCCAGCCTGTCCGTAGGGCAAAGAGACCTCTAAAGACAAAAATCAGGAGCTGCTCTTTGAACTCAGAAAGCATGTAATGTTAGAATAGAACTATTCATAGAAAGGGTATTTCAGATTATCTAGCTGATCTAGTGATTTCTAAGTGCTAAAAACAGCAGAGCCTCTCTTTCAAATAAGATATTATGCAGATCTTACCCCTATAAAATAAACCAAAGGAAGCATCTCTGAGTGGGGGAGGGGAAGAAGACAAGAGGGCAGTGTGGTCTGAGCCGCCCCTCAAGGCCTTTTAGCCACCAGCTGCTTACCTGCTTACCTCAGCGGGGAGCAGTCAGCAATGGCGCTGCCCTTGCTTCTCGCCAACGTGGCCGGAAATACAGTTCTGGAAATTCTGAGGCCCCAGCTATCCTGAGATGGATACTGTACTTCAGTTGTGAAATACTGGTTTCCTTGACCAAAAATGAAGATTTTCTGCTGAGACTTCCCCCTCCAGACTCATTTCTAGTGGGTAGGAATAGCTCTGGGTCTTTTTCTCTTCACTTCTGACTGTCTCTCTCTGTCTCGCTGTGTCTCCCTGTGACTTTTAATTTTTTTTAATTAAAAAAATATGTAAGGTAAAGTATTCTCTGAACTCTCAAGTCTCTTCTTTATTGTGTTAATTGGTGCCTTTCCTCACTTCATTTAGGAAAGGAATAATCCAATCCAGGCCTATCCTGAGAGAGATACCATACTTTAGCTATGAAATACTGGTTTTGCGTGGCTTGCCGTGCGGTTTTCACTTTTGCATTTTAAAATTAGACTCTTATTTTTTTATCCTCTTTTTTTCTTTTTCTTTTTCAGTTTATTTTTTCTTCTTCCCTCTTCTTAATTCTTTTCCTTTTTTCTTGATCTTTATTCATTTTTTGATCAGCCTCTACACACTAAGTGTCTGGACAGGTCCAAGTGAACAGTTTCTAATCATCTGAATATGATTAGTGTCAGAATATTCCTCTCTTCACCTTGAATCTGATGCACAAAGAGTCAAAATGGAACAGTAGAAAGATTGTGGTTCATTCACCTCTTTCTACTTGCCTTTGAATGCTCAGACTGAATTTCAAGATTTAGGAAGAAACACACCATCCATCAGATGACTAGAAATCACCACAGGATCACAAGAAATATGGGAAAGCAAGACAATACCTCTCCTCCAAGGGAAAAGAATAACACCTCTTCATCCTCAGACAGTACAATGAAACTCATGAAAATGTCTGATAAGGATTTTAGAATGTTCATAATGACAAAGCTAACAGAGATGAAAGAGAAGAGAGACATAGAACTGCAGAAGAGGCAGGAAAAAGGAGCTGATGAGTTCCAGGAGGTGAGAAAATTCTTACAAAATCTAAAAGAGGAATTACACACTCTAAAAAAGAATCAAATGGACCTGTTAGAGATTAAGGCTATAATATAGGAAGTGAAAATCTACAGAAAATTGAATCTCAAATGTAGAAGATAGAATCACTGACCTAGAAAAATCCACCATGAAGACTGAGAAAATGGACCCCAAAAATGAGAATAACATGTGAGAAATACTAGATACTATCAAACGTCCAAATATCTGGATAATTGTTATCCCAGAAGGTGAAGAGACTCATAAGGGCATTGATAATCTATTCCATGAAATCCT
>NW_006159660.1:3927643-3947015 GCF_000334495.1 Tupaia belangeri chinensis
AGGGAAAGAACAGAGCATGTGGTGACAGGGAGAACAAGTCCCACCCCTGCATCTGCTGCCTCCTCACTGTGTGTCTAGACAAGTTCCTCCGCCTCTCCCAGCCTCAGTTTCTTCCTCTAACACATGGGAATAGGAGTGCCTACCTCAGAGGGTAATTGTGAGGATTCAGGGCGATAAGGGACCGGCCCCAGTAAGATATGTAAAGGGCCCTAAGTCAGGGCTTGTTTTTCCATCTGCAGCAAGTTCTCCAACCTTACTGACCTGCCACGAATGAAGACTGGATTTGTTTCTGTCTGTTTTTAGCATTAGTGAATTTCAGATGAAAGTCCAAATCAGTTCTTTGTAAAGAATCGCTCCTGCTCCACTCGGCCAAGCCGACATCCTATGGGAGTTGAAGCAGCCACAGGAGGCTGGGGCGCTGGAGGTCCGGCTGGGCCCGCACAGCCCGGCTCAGGCCGGAGAGCGCTCGCGTTCAGGGGCGAGTTTGAGAACACACGGGGAGTCAGCCAGGAAAACAGAATGTGCAGGAGGGGATGTGGGAGCCACGAGCTGCTTACCGCAGTGGGGAGCAGTCAGCAATGGCGCTGCCCTTGCTTCTCGCCAAAGTGGCCGCATACGAATGAGGAGGCTGCTGTGCCCGCTGGGGATGATTCTCGAACTGTCCCTGTGAAGCGGTTGGAACAAATGCCTGCAAGTTAAAAAAAAAAAAGAAAGAAAGAAAGAAAGAAATGAAATCCCTGGTCAGCAAATCGGCACTGCTGCAAACGTTCCTCCCTGCCGCAGCAGTGTTTTCAGGGCAGGGTTCTCAGACAAGCTCATTTCCAGGATCTTTACAGCCAGCATAATACATAGTGAGCAGGTGGCTGGGGCGACCCGCCAGCCTGTCCGTAGGGCAAAGAGACCTCTAAAGACAAAAATCAGGAGCTGCTCTTTGAACTCAGAAAGCATGTAATGTTAGAATAGAACTATTCATAGAAAGGGTATTTCAGATTATCTAGCTGATCTAGTGATTTCTAAGTGCTAAAAACAGCAGAGCCTCTCTTTCAAATAAGATATTATGCAGATCTTACCCCTATAAAATAAACCAAAGGAAGCATCTCTGAGTGGGGGAGGGGAAGAAGACAAGAGGGCAGTGTGGTCTGAGCCGCCCCTCAAGGCCTTTTAGCCACCAGCTGCTTACCTGCTTACCTCAGCGGGGAGCAGTCAGCAATGGCGCTGCCCTTGCTTCTCGCCAACGTGGCCGGAAATACAGTTCTGGAAATTCTGAGGCCCCAGCTATCCTGAGATGGATACTGTACTTCAGTTGTGAAATACTGGTTTCCTTGACCAAAAATGAAGATTTTCTGCTGAGACTTCCCCCTCCAGACTCATTTCTAGTGGGTAGGAATAGCTCTGGGTCTTTTTCTCTTCACTTCTGACTGTCTCTCTCTGTCTCGCTGTGTCTCCCTGTGACTTTTAATTTTTTTTAATTAAAAAAATATGTAAGGTAAAGTATTCTCTGAACTCTCAAGTCTCTTCTTTATTGTGTTAATTGGTGCCTTTCCTCACTTCATTTAGGAAAGGAATAATCCAATCCAGGCCTATCCTGAGAGAGATACCATACTTTAGCTATGAAATACTGGTTTTGCGTGGCTTGCCGTGCGGTTTTCACTTTTGCATTTTAAAATTAGACTCTTATTTTTTTATCCTCTTTTTTTCTTTTTCTTTTTCAGTTTATTTTTTCTTCTTCCCTCTTCTTAATTCTTTTCCTTTTTTCTTGATCTTTATTCATTTTTTGATCAGCCTCTACACACTAAGTGTCTGGACAGGTCCAAGTGAACAGTTTCTAATCATCTGAATATGATTAGTGTCAGAATATTCCTCTCTTCACCTTGAATCTCATGCACAAAGACTCAAAATGGAACAGTAGAAAGATTGTGGTTCATTCACCTCTTTCTACTTGCCTTTGAATGCTCAGACTGAATTTCAAGATTTAGGAAGAAACACACCATCCATCAGATGACTAGAAATCACCACAGGATCACAAGAAATATGGGAAAGCAAGACAATACCTCTCCTCCAAGGGAAAAGAATAACACCTCTTCATCCTCAGACAGTACAATGAAACTCATGAAAATGTCTGATAAGGATTTTAGAATGTTCATAATGACAAAGCTAACAGAGATGAAAGAGAAGAGAGACATAGAACTGCAGAAGAGGCAGGAAAAAGGAGCTGATGAGTTCCAGGAGGTGAGAAAATTCTTACAAAATCTAAAAGAGGAATTACACACTCTAAAAAAGAATCAAATGGACCTGTTAGAGATTAAGGCTATAATATAGGAAGTGAAAATCTACAGAAAATTGAATCTCAAATGTAGAAGATAGAATCACTGACCTAGAAAAATCCACCATGAAGACTGAGAAAATGGACCCCAAAAATGAGAATAACATGTGAGAAATACTAGATACTATCAAACGTCCAAATATCTGGATAATTGTTATCCCAGAAGGTGAAGAGACTCATAAGGGCATTGATAATCTATTCCATGAAATCCTACAAGAAAACTTTCCAAACTTAGAGAGGCACTCAAAGATCCAGACCCAAGAAATACAAAGAACCCCAAATAGAATCAACCCAAGAAGATCTTCAAGACACATTACAGCCAGATTGACCAAAACCACAGACAAAGACAAGAAACTAATATTGGCTAGAGAGAGATAGGAAGTTACCTACAAATGATATCCCATCAGGCTAACAGCAGACCTCTCATCAGAAACAATGTGAGCAAGGAAAGAATGGGAAAATATATTCAAAATGTTAAGGGAAAAGCAATTTCAAGGAAGAATACTGTACCCGGCAAGATTATCCTTCATATGGGAAGAAAAGACGAGAATATTCTCAGAGAAACAAAACCTGAAAGAATTTGCCAACACCAGACCAGATCTCCAAGGAGTTCTCAAGGGAGTGCTATACCAGGAAAATTAAATGCAGACACATGGAAATAAGAGTTCAAAAACTAAGAAACTGGCCAACTTAATCATAGAGACATGTCTGGAGTTGAATATTATATCCCAGAATTTAATCGGGAAGATCGAACCACAACAGAAGATAGATTAAGTACATGAGAATGAATTGGTGAAATAGCATTTTATGACTTTTGACTAAAACATGGCTGATTTTCTTCTAGGCTTTGTTTTCCGGTTTTAAGGATTTTTGTCCTGTGTTGAGCTGCTGGTAGGTTCATGTACTTACCATTTGAACAGAATCCTAACCTGTTTCCTGGCTTTAAGTTTTATGTAAAGTTCCTTAGCATTTCTTTGATTTATTAAAGCTAAAACTGCTTTTCTTGAAATTAAAAAAAAAATCAAAAATACCTATTTAATGACCATAGTAAGCTTTATAGCATCAGCTAGGTGCTACCTTATAGTGTATTCGTTCTACTCAGCGTTTCACGCCTAAAGCCAGACATGTATTCACTGATATGCACATATAAGCTAAACTTGCTATTGAACGTAGTTATATTACTTAAGAAATTTTGTTAATCAATAAAATGTAGGCGAAAAAAAGGAATGGAAAACAACTGTAGACACCTAAGATAGTGTGGGAGGAGAGTAGGAAGTGGCAGAAGGTGAGAAGCAGGAATAAAAACTGTATATGCATGTATATATATATGAAACTAGAAATGAAAAATTAATGACAATAACATGTATGATTAAGCCACTATGCAGTATATTTTGGAAGGGAAGTCACATTTTGTGTGCTGTGACAATGCTCAGGGAATGAATGTAAATTAATTAATTAACTTAAAATGTCTGAGAAGAAAATTACAGTGCATTTGTAACTAGATTCTAGCTTTGTCTATAGTTTTAGGTTAAGGTACTTTGTGAATCAATAAAATGTGGGAAAAATGTAAATAATTATAATAATAATAAAATTAAATGAGGAAAAAGAGAAAGAAATTCTGAGGCCTCACTGACCTCTGTTGGGAAACCTAGTCTACTCCATTCCTCAAACCATACAAATGAGGAAATTTAGGCTCAGAGAGGGGAACTGACTATGCCAATGTCACCCAGCAGAATTGGGACTAGAGTTAAAACTCTCAATTTCTTAAAATCAAATCTCTTGATTTTAAGTTTCTTACTCCCTTCTAAACATCATCTCTCCTTTAAAAATAAAAAAGAAGAAGAAGAGGAAAAAAGGTGTCTTTAAAGATAAAGTTACCTTGCGAAATGGCTTGTAAAAGTAAATGAGAGAGCCAGAGCACTCTCGTGTAAACACCAGCTCTGGAAAAAATTCGAGTCCGCCTTCTGGTCTGCCGGGCCTGAGTGCAGTTTCTTATTGCATTTACTTGTAAGGCTTTTAGTGTGGCAGTCACAAAATCCAAAGAGATTTACCAAATTAATGGTCTCTTAAGCCACGATAAATCTCTTCGAAAACAACTACAAGCCAGCTATGGTGATGCAGCAGTGACAGCAGTCAACAACACTGAAGCCATATGAGCAGGTCCCACGTTCAGGTCCTGGGTCTCCCTGTGTATGCTGGGTGTGCGTGATGCCCATGATCCAGGCTGGCTTAGGATGAGGATGGATTGCACTGTGAGGACCCGGTGGGGGGAGCAGCTGTCTCTCTTGCTCCCACGGAAGAAAGAAAGAAAACTCCCCAAACCCCGACTACAATAGCTTAGTATCTTTTAAATTTTTATTTTATCCATGCTAGCATATGTGTGTGCACGAGGGCGAGAGAAGCACCCCTGACAGGCTCTCAAAGGCACGCTGTGGTCCCCTTTCCTTGGTGCTCCAGCTCATCAAGATCTTGAGCACTCATGCTGTTTACAATCCTTCCTGGGGATTGGAACCTGCAGTCAGTTGTGTGGCTTCCAGCACTGCAGTTCAGTTTGCTACCAACTGTGCCAGCGGGCTGGGCCAGCTTAGTGTCTTTTAAAAAATTACCAATATAATGTAATTTGATATATTGGCACAATAAGAAAGGAATCTGAAATGCATAGCATATGGGTAGTCCAAACCAGAGCTCTCAAACAGTGGAGCCAAGGCACATCAGACTCTGCTTCTGTACTCCATTTGTGAGCCCTTGCACAAGTCACCTCTCTGGATGGACCTCAGTGGTTTTTACATCTATAAAATGATTGAATCACTAAAGGCATTCAAAGTCAGTATTCAACAGAACTTTGCGTGACTAGGGTCCGCAGTCTTGTGCCCATTTCATTTTCTTTCTTTTCTTTTTATTTTTTTTTGGAGAGGTTTTTGCTATAGGGCGCGTGCGCTCGCCAGATAGACGGAGAGAGACAGAGAGACAGAAAGCGAGAAATCACCCCCCAGGGGGGATGGCTGTGCCGCATCCCTTCTCCTCTGTTCTCCTCTCGGGATCTTGGGCATGCGTGCACACACGCCCGGAGTGAGTTTTAAGCCCCCGGGTCCGGGACTCAAACCGCAGTCGACTACGTGGGAGTCCAGCGACATAACCATTATGCTAACAGCTGGTCCCGTGCCCATTTCGTTTTCAACAGAAGATTCCATCCCTAATGATGAGGACCTGGCAGAAGAGTTACTGTGGGATATGTAGAAGTGGCAACAGGGAGCAAGCTGAGAAATGAAAGGGAGAGAGAGGTATAAGAGAAAAGCCAGGGCTCTTCATTTTTATTTATTTATTTATTTTAATTTGACCAGAGAAGGGACAAAGAGAAGGTAAGTGAGAAAGCAAGCCCCCAGGTTCGAGACTCAAACCGCAGTCAGCTATGTGGGAGTCCAGTACACTTAACCACCATGCCACCTGCTGGCCCCCAGGGCTCTTCTTTCATGCTTCAGAGGACTGGATTGAGATCAGCATCCATCCTGCTCAGTTATCTGACACCTGTTACCCTGAAGTCATGCAAATCACATAAGCATACAAAGACAAGTCTGTAATGATGTAAACCAAAATGCTAACAGTGATTTTTCTCATTTGTATGATTATGAACTTCTCTTATACCTTCCTTCTCACTCTTCTTATGTTTTTATCTTTTCCTTAGATTTCTGCTAGAGGGCACATGCACTCTCCAGAGAGAAGGTGAGAAATCACCCCCAAAGAGGGATAGCTACGCTTCAATCCCTTCTCCTCCATACTCCTCTTGGGATCTTGGGAACGCACACATGATGCATAGGCACACACATCCATCGTGAATTTCAAGCCTCCAGCTCCGGGACATGAACCATGGTCGTCCATGTGGGAGCACAGTGATGTAACCATTACACCATCTGCTGGTTCCTATCTATGTTCTTAAATTTTGTGTCTTGTCTATGTATTATTTCTGTTTCCCACACCAGAAGGTTGGTCCCATGAATGCAGAAATTGTTATGTTTTGTTCATTGCCATATTACCAGTATATAGAACAATGCCTGGCCTTCAGTAGGTGCTGAGTAAATATGTTTTTGAGTGAAGGAATGAATGTGTGATGAAAAAGTGAGGAAAAAACGTTCAATTGCAGACAACACATACCATGATATAACGTTCGATCTTTTTGGACCATAGCCCACAGTATAAAATATTTTTTAAACTGTTATATCACAGTACATTAACCAACACACACATATAGCATATATAGCAAAGATGTCACAAAACAATATTATTATTACTTGTTATGCTGGATATTTTTAATTCTCTACTATTTTAGTTTTTGAAATGCCGGCCCACTACATTAATTTCAGGACTCACTAGTGGGTAATGCTCTGTGCTCAAAAATCACTACTGTTGGGAACCAGCAGTTAGCATAATGGCTATGTCGCTGGACTCCCACGTAGTCAACCGTGGTTCGCGTCCTGGACCCGGTGGCTTAAAACTCACACCAGGCACGTGTGCACGCGTGCCCAAGATCCCGAGAGGAGAATGGAGGAGAAGGGTTTGCGGCATGACCATCCCCCCTGGGGGGTGATTTCTCGCTTTCTGTCTCTATGTCTCTCTCTGTCTGTCTGGCGAGCGCACACGCCCTATAGTGAAAATCTCTCCCCCCCCCCAAAAAAAAAATCACTACTGTTGAGAACACAACCTCATCTGAGGTCAGGCATGGTTCCCTGTAGGAGGGCGTGGGCAGAGAATCCTGTATCTGTTTAAAGTAGATCAAGAGCCTGAGTTTAACAAGGGCCAGGTGAAATTGCTCTGGTTACCTGTGTTTCCTCGTTTCTCTTTGGAAAGACACTGTGTCCTAGACCCTTGAGTAGAATCATTCGGGCAAGTCCGAGTGTACATAAGGACTCGGAGAGAGAAGCTGGCTTCCCACCACAGCCCACATGTGTGCACGTATGTTTCTTGAAGCCAATATTCTAGTCAAATCTACCCCTGATCACGAAGTGGAGCTGAACACTGGCACAGGAATCTGAGATCCCAGTTCTACCACCAACTATATGACCTGACCCACCACCTTGAACTCAGTTTTCTCATCTGTAAAAGGAGGCATTTCAAGACGAGTCACCGTGCTGAAAATGGATATTCTTTTTTCTTTTTTGGAGAAGTTTTTAGCTATAGGGTGCGTGTGCTCTCCGGAAAGACAGAGAGAGACATAGAGACAGAAAGTGGGAAATCACCCCTGGGGGGATGGCCATGCCGCAATCCCTTCTCCTCCATTCTCCTCTCAGGATCTTGGGCATGCACACACACGTGCCCGGCGTGAGTTTAAGCCACCAGGTCCAGGACTGGAACCACAGTCGACTACATGGGAGTCCAGCGACATAGCCATTACACTAGCTGCTGGTCCCTGAAAATGGATATTCTGAGGACAGTATGACTAGTGGTCATAACCTTTACCAAGCACCTATCAGATTCCAGACACTGAGCTAAGTATCTTACATAAGTAGTTCACTAACGCTACCTACTCCAGGAGGGTAGGGTTATGAACTCTATGTACAGGAGGAAAATGAGGCTCACAGAGGGAAATGACTTGCCCCAAATCACCAAGTGGTACGGTTGGTTTCTAGCTCAGGTCTCTCTGATGCCAATCCTCATATTCTCACCTCAACACACACTGTTTCCTAAGGGAGTTGCTTTGGAGTTTCTATTTGATCCCTGGCCCAGTTGGTCTCCCTTGAATTTAGGAATGTTCATTAAAAATAGTAGTATCTGGTAGCAAATGACAAAATGATACCAAGAGGATGTATATAAGAAGAGAAGGAGCAACATTTTTTAATGCAATATCCCAGGCATTGTTACTTTCTTTATGGTATTTAATTTCATCTCTTTGCCAACCTTCAAATTATATATGGTTTTTCATTTTACAGATCCAGATGCAGAGAGATTTCATACTAATTTTTTTTTAGAGGTTTTTGCTATAAGGCTTGTGCACTCGCCAGAAAGACACAGAGACAGAGAGACAGAAAGCAAGAAATCACCCCCCAGGCCATGCCGCAATCCCTTCTCCTCCATTCTCCTCTCAGGATCTTGGGCACGCACGCACATGCACCTGGCATGAGTTTAAGTCACTGGGTCTGGGACTTGAACTGCGGTTGACTACATGGGAGTCCAGCAACATAACCATTATGCCATCTGCTGGTCCCCATGGTAATTTTTAAAAAAATGTTTTAAAGATATCAGGCACTGGGCCAGCTGGTGGTGTGGTGATTAAGGACCCCACATGCCTGACTGCACAGTCTGAGTCCCAGAAAACATGTTGGGTGTGTGTGTGTGCCCAAAATTCCAGAAGGAGGGAGAAATTGAGGAGAAATTGTGGCATGACCATTCCCCATGGTCCCTCATGTCATTTTCTCTCTCTCTCTCACACAAGCACAAGTTGGAAAATAAATCAATAAATAAATAGGTAACAAGTATTTAGTTAGCTGAGGACTGTAAGCTCCCTGAGGGAAGAGGCCATCCTCCTTTTACTGTCGGGATGTAACACAGTGCCTGGGACATGGTATGTGATCAAAACCCATCTCCTAAAAGAAGTGATTAGATTTTAAACCTAGGTTGGTTCAACTAAACCCAATTCTTTTCACTATTGAATTCAGAATTTATTTTAAAAAATTCGTTTTGTTGAGTTTGTTTCTTTTTTAATTTGCTAGAGGGTGCATGCACTCACCAGAGGAGAGGAAAAGTGAGAAAGCACCCCTTATGGGGCATGGTCACACTGTAGTCCCTTCTCCTCTATTTCTCTCTCCGTTTTGGGACCTTAAGCATGCACACACACGCACCTGGTATGTTTTTCAAGTTGCCAGATCCAGGACTTGAACTGTACAGTCAGCCATGTGGGATCCAGCTGCCTTAATCGCCACACCTCTGACTGTCCCAAGAGCTGGTTGTAACTCCTCTTTCACTCTGTAACTGGAAGTGTTAAAAAGCCTTGGCTCTAATGCCTACATAATTAGTTACTGAGTTCCCATCTCTTGGCTGAATCTATAATTAAGCAAGTTTTGTAAGACATAGTTAGACATATTCCCTGGTTCCCTAAAATGCGTAACATTCACCCAGAGGACCAGACAAGAAGAAAACACAGACTGGAAAACATTTTATCATACTTTATCATCATTGGTCTCCCTGAACACCATAAGCAATTACAAAGCAGGAAGAGCTTTTTGTTGTTTTATTTTTACATCAGTAAACACAGATTTTAAAAGGTATGCTCATATGGTTGCTTCACAGTGCATCTTAGAAAGAAAACCAATTTTGCTTAATAGCACACAGTGATATTCACTTATCGCCGTTCCTGTGGAGGGACTGGGTGATGGTAAGCAATGAAAAGACATAGCATGTGCGCTGTAGCAGAGGCTAAGGGTGTTCTGCTTAGGGAAGCCTGGACATTGCCCTGCTTAAGGCTCTGGACTCAGCCAGACGGGGCCAGTCATATAGGAGTGGATGGTTCTGATAAAGACCAGGCAGATACAATCATTGCTCCTTGTCTTTTTATTCAGGAGGGTACTTCTCTGATGTGTTGACTGAGACTGAAACTGCTCGGAGCTTCCATCCTCTTTTCAGCTGTGTGCTCATTCATGCCTCCGCTTTCTCCAAGTATTTATGAAATGGATCCAGCCTCTGCAAGGGGCTGGGTGGCTAGAAAGGCACAGAGCAGAAGCTTCTGGGGTCTCGTGGGCATTGTGATTATACGCCAGGAATCAAGTGTGACTGTGAGGCCCTGCAGCTGATGGGGACTGACTTCTTACCACCTTCCTTCTTTGCCACCTCCTGAGAGCTTGGGAAATCTTTCTTGGTACTGTGGCCTGAAGACTGTGACTCTCCCTATGTCCCTCTGCATGGGCATCACCCTGACACCAACCCACAACCGTGCTCGTGGGCGAGGAGGTGTACTCTCTTCACACAGGGGTTAGTGAAAAACACGCAGGGTCAGTAGAGCTTTGCAGATTATTCTCCTTACTCCTTCCACTCAATGTGTCTTAAGCTTGCACTACATTTACTCTGTTCTCATCCAAAAAAAAAAAAAAATTATTTTTTTGATGGGTGTGGAGCTGGTTCTCCTAAAAGCCAAATTTTCTCTTTGCATTTTCCTTGCTTTCTCCTCTGAGTTTCTCTCTGTAATGTCTGTCCTGGTCTAAATCTTTTTTTTTCTTTCTTTTTTCTTTTTTTGGCGCGTGCACTCGCCAGACAGAGAGAGACAGAGAGACAGAAAGCGAGAAATCACCCGCCCCAGGGAGGATGGCCACGCCGCAATCCCTTCTCCTCTGTTCTCCTCTCGGGATCTTGGGCATGCATGCACACACGCCTGGCGTGAGTTTAAGCCACCGGGTCAGGGACTAGAACAGCGATCGACTATGTGGGAGTTCAGCGACATAGACATTATAGCATTGCTATTTCCCAAATCGTTTTTTCTTTTTTAAGAAGTTTTTGCCTTAGGGAGCATGTGCTCACTGGAGAAAGAGAGACAGAAAGTGAGAGGGAAAGTGAGAAATCACCCTTCCCATGAGGAATGGCCATGTTGCAATCTCTTCTCCTCCATTCTTTTCCTGGGATTTTGGACAAGCATGCATATGCACTCAGTGTAGATTTTCAAGCCACTCGGACTCAAACCATGGTCGGCCATTGGGAGTCCAGCCACATAGCCACTACGCTATCTGCTGGCCCTGGTCTAAATCTTTTAAAAAATAATAACTTTTCCCATTCCTTCTTTTCCCTAGCAACCACTAATCTATTTCCTGTTTCTGTGGATTGACTCTCCTTGACATTTCAAATAAATGGAATCATACAATGTGTAGCCTTTTTTTTTTTTTGAGAGGTTTTTTTGCTATATGGCTCGTGCGCTCGCAGACAGAGAGAGACAGAGAGATAGAAAGTGAGAAATCATCCCCCGGGGGGATGGC
This sequence comes from Tupaia belangeri chinensis, assembly GCF_000334495.1. NCBI lineage: Eukaryota > Metazoa > Chordata > Mammalia > Scandentia > Tupaiidae > Tupaia > Tupaia belangeri. The sequence goes on from NW_006159660.1 coordinate 3,938,915, forward strand.
CACGCCGCAATCCCTTCTCCATTCTCCTCTCAGGATCTTGGGCACGCCCGCACATGCGCCCGGCGTAAGTTTTAAGCCACCGGGTCTGGGACTCAAACTGCGGTCGGCTATATGGGAGTCCAGTGACACAGCCATTACTTTAACGCTGGTCCCACAATACGTAGTCTTCTGTGGTTGGCTTCTTTCAGTTAGCACGAAGCGTTCAAGTCCATACATGAGTGACATGTGTCAGTACTCCATTCATTTTTACAGTAGTTAAGTAGTATTTCATTACATGGATATACCACATTCTGTTTACTATCAATCAGACAGTGGATAATTAAGTTATTTCTACATTTTGACTAGGATGACTAATGCTGCTATGAATATTCCCACACAGGTTTATATGTTAGCATTTTGTTTTCAATTCTCTTGGATACCTAGGAGGGGGTAGACTGGCCCAACTCTCTCTTTTTGAGAGAGATTTTTGCTATAGGGCGTGTGCTTGCTAGAGAGAGACAAAAAGCAAGAAATCACCCCCCCCAGGGGGCATGGCCATGACACACTCCCACCTCCTCCATTCTCCTCTTGGGATTTTGGGCACACGCGTCCATTGTAAGGTTCAAGTCGCCAGGTCCAGGACTAGAACTGTAGTCGGCCATGTGGGAGTCCAGCACCTTAACCACTATGCCACCAGCTGGCCCTTGACCCAGCTCTTAAAGCAACATCTGCAGAAGTCTTCATTCCCATCTCCCTGGGAAAGGGATTTCTATACATCATTAAACCAAAGGGAATGGTCGATAGAACTTCTTCAGCAAGTCTGTAACATAGCACCTGCTTTCCAAGTCAGATATGAGCCCAAATGCCTTCACTCCAAACAATACGCGGCTCTGACTGATGGGCAGCTGGGACAGGGAAAAGTCACCGCAGTGACTGTGCATTAAAGAGCAGCTTGCGGCACCCACAGGGAGCGTGCAAAACTAGCCTTCTCTGCCCTGGCTTCATCTTATAAACAAAGAAATATTTATAGTTCTGTCATTCCGTTTAGAGCTGGCTCCTCCAAATCTAGTCTCTCCTAACCTGTCAAGAATCTTGGACTGTGGTCTCAAGGGGTATGCATGCTCCCAAAGTGAGTATTTACAGCATGGAATAAACTGTTTACAACCTTGGGATCCTCATTGCCACCTCCCCACTACCAGCCCTGCAGTCTCTGTCTGTGACTGACGTCTGCCCTCTGCTGGTCAAGGGCAGCATGGCCCCACACCACCAGGCAGCTGAGCGGGTTTCTTCTGAAATTGTTTTCCAGGAGCAGTTGAGAGATTGCTACAATCTATGCAGAGAAATGGCATCTTGTGTGCAGCGTTCCTCATTTATTTTTTTTTATTTTTTGGCATTTGTGGGGTTTTGCCTTTTATCCAACAGGAGCGAAACGGGGCCAGTTCCAGTTATTTATGAGCCACTTTCCCTAGTATAAATATCCAGTATTTGTTTGTATTTGGGCAGTGCCTGCCAAGGCCCTTCTGCTCCTGTTGACTCACCAGTCACTAAAATACTTTTCCATGCTAGAAGTGGACAGGGCTATTTGAGTCGGGAGATAATGCAACGTATGGGTTGTCAGTTATCCAGTCATTTCTCAGGAATGGTTTGCAGACTGAATTTCGAGTAAGAAAAATCCAGAGCCTTGCCTCAAGACCAGCAGAATGTGTTAGCCCTGTTAGAAATGTACAAGGCAGGAGACCTCTGGGGACCCCAAGCAGACACGCCGACACCTTCCTCGTTCATGTTGGCACTCTGACCTGGAAAGCAGAGCCAGGAGCCAGCTGACAGGTCAGTGAGGCCAGAAGCCAGAGCCCAGGGAAGACCACTAGAAGGTGGAAACAGAAGGCTGAAGGGGCGACAAGAGCAAACCCAGGAGCTGGGGAGCAAAGGTGGAAAAGAGGGAGACCAGGGCCTAGGGCCTGGCCCGCAGCACGGGAATCAAAGGATCCACAGGCAGGCAACTAAAAGCAGTTTCACTTTTCCTTGACAAAGGAAAGGGACACCCTTCTGATGTTTTTTTTACCTAATTGCCTTGAAAATAACCCTGTGCTTCTGACCTAATGTCTTAGGAACATTTACACTTTCTGCCCTGAGAGAAAAGCAGCATTTATGTGGAAGAAAAAAAAAATTTAGAGAGATGGTTTGGGTTTCTAACCTCTAAGGAGCTCCAGGTGAGGAGATAAAGGTTCCTTATCACCCGCGTTCGTCCTAGCCAGAGGTCTGCACATCTGTTCTCCTCTGCCAGGGAAAACTTCAGAGACCCCTCTAGTATCCCAGTCTGCCTGTCCTCCTCCACTGACTTGCTGCCTCACAATCGCCTCCTGCAGGAGGTCTCTGGACTGCATTCTCTCCTCTCACACCCTCTTTAGCCTTTGTGACTCCATTTCAACCACTTCAGGAAGGAAGGGTTCGCTGTCTCCTTTATAAGCGACCTTCAGAAAAGACCACAGAGACAGAGAAACAGAGAGAAGAGGAGAGCGCCAGGCTTGACATTTGGGGAGACTGGTGTTTGTCTCCCTCCTGCCCCAGGAGAATTGCACATTGCCAGAGGACAGAGAAGATGAGGCGTCATTGCTGGTGCCCTGGCAGTCTCTTTTCAGGACTCACTTTGGAAAGGCCGCTGTGGTTGGTCGGAATTGGACGGGGCGCCACTTTTGGGGCAAAAAGACTGAAGACCAAAGGAGATCCCTGCATGCCTCACAGCACTCTGCACGTGGCACGCGGTCAACAAGCGTTAGCCAGCTTTCCGCGTGCACTCCCATTAGGACGGCTCTCACTGGGCCTCAGAACGCTGGCAGTCAGGGCATCCAAGCACCGGCATCAGACAGCAGGCTTCCGAGATGCCAGGAATTTGCCAGACCTGGAGAAGAGTTACGTAATCCGATTCCGCTTCCGACCCAGAGGATGAAATTCTGCAGAGTGGCCAGCAGGGGGAGCTCAGGCCGTGCGTCAGAGCTCAGGCGTGCAGGTTGCCAGGAGCGGAACCAACGGACAAAACAATGAAGCTTTGTGGTTTCTCTTCGTTCCTAACAGGGAAGTTCAAACCAGAAGGGCCAGATCTCCATCCTAGGGGACCCAGAAGCATCTCACAGAACACCATCTTAGGCTTTCCTGAGTCTCCACCAAATTGCTCTCCGTGAATGTTCCCCCAGTCTAATCATGTCTAACTCGAGCAATCCCAGTATCTCTTCACGTCATCCTGGTTTTCTCTGCATCTGTGTTTCTGTTCCTGCCTTGTTCTTGTTTCTCTGTACCATCTTAGGGCCACTGGGAAATATGAATGAAACATACATGGGAACCCACTCACAGGCTGAGCTCTGAAAGACTGCAAGATGGGGCAAAACTAACGCTTTGAATAAAATGTAAAATGTGTTGTACGGCAAAAGTGGCCAATTCTGCCACCACTCGGCTAGACAGTCACATCTTTTATGATATATGTTCTCTCTGCCTCTGTCCTCTGGGTGCTGCTCTTGCCACCCTACAGCCTTTCTACTGCTGTCCCCTGCTGCTCGCCTTCCCCGGACCACTGACTTCCTGGGGGGTCTTCCTTCCTGACCACAGGACAAGGGCTTCCAGGTCTTTAGAGGAGACACCTACACCAGAATGGTTGTAACCCTAATGACAGTCTTTTGTTTTTGTCTTCTAAGTAAGACAGCCTTCCTCAGTTCCAGAACATACTGGAACTCTTAGGGTCAGGGTGGAGAGACTCCAGGAGGGAAATGGAGAGGCTCAGCCACAACCTCCCTGTAACCGCTTGTCCTCCAGTAGCAGGTGCTCTGGTCCACTCTGCCAGAGTGTTTCAGTCGTGGTGATTTTTTTTTTGGGGGGGGGAATCTTTCTCATTGTCTTTTCTCTCCATATTGACCCTTGTTTACCAACTCTTGGAGAAATGGAGTTTAAATTTGCTTTCTAGGTTTTGAGCCCTGGAGAATCAAGAAATGTGACTGAGCATATGTTTGAAGATACCAGAACATTCCATGACAGTCAAGAGGTACTCTCTGGCCTGGCACCCATGGAGGGCTCTGGGGCAGTTATCTATAAGGGCCTGTGGCAGTTCCTGCCCAAACACTACTCCCACCGTGGTGGTGGTGATGTACCCTCCTGTTTCTGCTTCTCCCTGCTTCCAAATCGGTCCTGTTCTGTTCATTATTATGATCTTGATTCAACTCAAGTTCCTTTACTTTTCAGATCCTAGTCATGTGTGTCCCTGGTTGAGAGAAGAGACTAACGTTACTTCTGGTAGGGCATGATACTCTCCAGTCTTGGCATTTTGACTCTCTCCTGGAGCCAAGGATGTGCAACAGTATGAGCTGATCCGATCACACCTGTCTTTGTATTAAGCAAGTATTAGTAAGCTATTGGGTTGGCCTTGTAGTCCAGTGGTTAAGGGACCCAGATACCACATGGCCAACCATGGTTTGACTCCTGGCCCCAGCAACTTGGATAGCACACCATGTACACACACAGGTGTGCCTCAAAACCCACCAAGGTGGAGAAACGGAGGAGAAAGGATTGCAGTGTGATCATGCCTCATTTGTGGGGTGCATTCCCCCTTTCTCTCTGCCTGTTTCTGATGAGTGTGCATACCCTGCAGCAATTTTTAAAAGGGGTGAGAGAAATAAAAGGAAAGAAATTAGTCATTTCTAAAACTCAGTTGACCCAAGTTTAAAACCTAGGTGGGGAGTAGGAGGCAGGCAATGCAGTTCACCACTCAGAAACCCCACTAGCTCGTCCTTAGCAGACCTCAGCCTTACAAAGAGGCTGTACAAGATATAGGCTCTGTCCTTGGGGAGAAAATGCTTTTGTTGAACAGTCTCACTGTGTCTTTGAATGGGAATAAAAATGAAACTGCTGCAGAAAAGCCCAGTGCTGCAAAACGCTAGCATCATCAGGCAGGCTGCCTCTGCAGTGCAATCCATAATCTCTGTGACTTTGAGAACAACAACCAAAAAAATGGTTATATTACGTTCTAAATTAAGCTTTGCATTACTTTGGAAACTAACAAAGCATTCCATCCCACAGTCACTGTTCCCAAATTAAACATTTTGTGCTCGTACAGCTGCTCAGATGCTGGTGAATTGAAGATGGAAAAGTTTCTTAGGTAGGGACGGGAGGTGGGTCTCTAGAAAGAAAAGCAGTGCACTGTGGAGAGATGGGAGTTGCAACCAGGTAGCGGAGAATAGAGAACCGTTGGCAGATTGTGATCTAGTTAGTGAGGGTATAACATGATCCTGAAATGATCAGTTCTGGATAAGTGTAGGTTCCGGGAGCCCATTATGGTCAAGTATTTCAAAGCATAGTTTCAAGTGGAAACCTTGAACCTTCCCCAACTCTAATCAGTAGGAGCCAGAGAAAATAAATGTAAACTGACAACGGGGTGTCTTAAGGTCAATGTGAGGCCCACGTTTCAAGATCTGACAGTGGTTAGACACTAGAATGGGTCACAGAAAATGGGTGGGCACTTTCCTCTGGAGGCCATTTATTGAAAGAACAGACCCTTCCTCTTTCTGAAGTGCTACAGAGCACAGCCAGCATGGAGACAGAGGCCTGGCCTGGAGGAGCTAACTTCCCAGCTTGTCTTCTAGATGGGAAAACTGAAGAACTCACTGGGCATTACAGGCCCATAGCAGCAGCAGGAGAAAGGGACAGGAAATGATCGTGGCCCTCTCTCGCCCACCTCCCACTAACACGTAGGGACTCCCAACGAGCCTCCCACGTCATGCTTCGTGAGCTTGTGCCTAGGCGTTTGCCTTGCAAAAATGTGAGCCACTCTGGAAAATGTCATTTTAGAAAGCTCTTGCCCATAAGAATTCCGTCTGCAGTATCTGGATTATCTACTAGGACTCATTTTTCCACACAAACTGTCACTAACTTATCTCTGGGTCTCTTTCAGAGGGACATTCCATTCTCATAGGGGTTGGGTGGATGGGAAGGAAGACATGGGAGGGAAGCAGAGCAGGATGAGCAGGCACAAAAGCCCAGGGTTAGCCAGGTGAAGTTTCCTATGATGCCAAGGGACTAGGAGTCCTGCCTGCAGCTAACAGCCACCAGGGCTTGCAGGGGAAGGGTGCTGTCCTGGCCCCTAGGGCTGGCTGTCTCCTCCACAGCTGCAGGGCACAGCCTTGGCAAGGTTGTTTGCTGGTCTTGGCTCTGTCCCAGCTTAGCTCTTTGTCCCCAAAGCACTTTATGGTCTTGATTAAATTGTCTGCAAGGGGAAAATATAGGAATAGACATCTCTAAGGCTCCTATGAACTCTGTACTTTGTCGTTTCTTGGGGCTTTATGTTTTGGTGTTAAATATTAATGATAACGTTTACCAATGTGGTGCTTTCTGTTTCATAAAACACTCGCATGCTTATCTCGTCTGATCCTTCCAACCACCACAGTTTGTTATCCCACAGACAGTGGAATTCCAGGATCCCAGACCAGGTCTTCTAATTTGAGCTCAGTTTTTTTTTTTTTTTTTTTTTTGAGGTTTTTGCTATAGGGTGCGTGCGCTCGCCAGACAGAGAGAGACAGAGAGACAGAAAGCGAGAAATCATCCCCCAGGGGGGATGGCCATGCCGCAATCCTTTCTCCTCCATTCTCCTCTCGGGATCCTGGGCACACATGCACACGTGCCTGGAGTGAGTTTAAGCCACCGGGTCCAGGACTCGAACCACGGTCCACTACATGGGAGTCCAGCGACATAGCTATTACGCTAACTGCTGGTCCCTCTTCATCCTTTTAAGAAAGGGAGATCCATTATGCCTTTGAAATCAGATAACTATGGATCCTTCCTCCAGAAAAATAAATAAGGTTTTTAAATGCTTTCAGATCAACATGGACCCCAGGATAAAATCTCTCCACCTTTTTTAGCCCTCATGAACTCTTGCTAATGAGTGGGTGCCATCCTTGTCTGACCAGATTGCAAACTCTGTGGAGTCCAGGCCATGTTTTCTCTTTGCTCTGACTCCCCTCCAGCAGGTATCCCAGAACAGGGGCTGTTGCATTTCCAGGCATGAGGAAAGCAAAATAGAAATATGAATCAAGCGGCTGTATTTCCACCTTTGACCACTTGTCCTACAAGGACTGGTCCCCTGCATAGGGTCTGCGTGCCACACGATTCCCCGACTCCGAGGACATAGCTCAGCTTCTTAGGCAGCAGCACTAGCAGCAGGGCCTCCTCCTCAGCATCATTTTCCAGGTACAGGATGTCATAGGAGCATAGAGACAGGAGTGGAGGAGAGTGAGGGGCTGCTGGAGCAGAAAACAGCCAGGAGCATCTGAGGAAGGCTGTGAGGACATCAAGACGACCTGAGTGAGACGGAGGCAGTCCTGGGGAATGCACTGATAAGGCAGAGTCCAAAGGCTAGTTTGCTCTCCCATCATGAGCACACACTTGGCACCACGTCTCAGGGCAGTCTTGCTTTGTCTCTCTGGACTTCCTACTCTCATCCACAGCTCTGAATTTAGTGTTTTCATTAGGCACTGCAGAGAGGGATACTTGGATAATTTAAGAGCAAAGACAACTGACCAAAGCAGAGACGGCCCCAGTTCAAGTTCTTTGCCCATTATTATCCTGTCTTCTCTCCATTTTCCTACATTTCATAGTCCTTACTTTCCCAGATGTGGTGAGGAAGGAAAAGGATTTCAAGCGTATTGTAAACAGAGCCGGTCTCATTAAAGTGACACCATCCCACACCTTAGGGATTGACTTAATTGAGTTCTATTGGCCAGAAATCTGATTGGATTTTATCAATTGGATTTTATCAATTCCAGCCAAAGGAGGTCTCTGTCTCTGCCTTCGTAGATAACTAAGGACTCCACCATGAAAAGAGTCCTAAGGCGATAAAAGACTAGAGCCAGTGAGGACCCTAGAGATCGTGTATTGATGGGTGAGGGAACTGAAGGTTACAGTTATAAGTGTCCAAGGTCATCCCAGAAGTTAGTGAAAGAACCTGGACTAGAGCCCCAAAGTCCCAGCCAGTACCACACCAGGGCTTCTCCTATCACACCTGACCCTTTTAGATGTCAAAGGCTTCCAACCAAGGGCAAATCTTTTTTTTTTTTGGAGAGGTTTTTGTTATAGGACGCATGTGCTT
>NW_006159660.1:3947461-3949388 GCF_000334495.1 Tupaia belangeri chinensis
GGGAGTCCAGCGACATAGCTATTACGCTAACTGCTGGTCCCTCTTCATCCTTTTAAGAAAGGGAGATCCATTATGCCTTTGAAATCAGATAACTATGGATCCTTCCTCCAGAAAAATAAATAAGGTTTTTAAATGCTTTCAGATCAACATGGACCCCAGGATAAAATCTCTCCACCTTTTTTAGCCCTCATGAACTCTTGCTAATGAGTGGGTGCCATCCTTGTCTGACCAGATTGCAAACTCTGTGGAGTCCAGGCCATGTTTTCTCTTTGCTCTGACTCCCCTCCAGCAGGTATCCCAGAACAGGGGCTGTTGCATTTCCAGGCATGAGGAAAGCAAAATAGAAATATGAATCAAGCGGCTGTATTTCCACCTTTGACCACTTGTCCTACAAGGACTGGTCCCCTGCACAGGGTCTGCGTGCCACACGATTCCCCAACTCCGAGGACATAGCTCAGCTTCTTAGGCAGCAGCACTAGCAGCAGGGCCTCCTCCTCAGCATCATTTTCCAGGTACAGGATGTCATAGGAGCATAGAGACAGGAGTGGAGGAGAGTGAGGGGCTGCTGGAGCAGAAAACAGCCAGGAGCATCTGAGGAAGGCTGTGAGGACATCAAGACGACCTGAGTGAGACGGAGGCAGTCCTGGGGAATGCACTGATAAGGCAGAGTCCAAAGGCTAGTTTGCTCTCCCATCATGACCACACACTTGGCACCACGTCTCAGGGCAGTCTTGCTTTGTCTCTCTGGACTTCCTACTCTCATCCACAGCTCTGAATTTAGTGTTTTCATTAGGCACTGCAGAGAGGGATACTTGGATAATTTAAGAGCAAAGACAACTGACCAAAGCAGAGACGGCCCCAGTTCAAGTTCTTTGCCCATTATTATCCTGTCTTCTCTCCATTTTCCTACATTTCATAGTCCTTACTTTCCCAGATGTGGTGAGGAAGGAAAAGGATTTCAAGCGTATTGTAAACAGAGCCGGTCTCATTAAAGTGACACCATCCCACACCTTAGGGATTGACTTAATTGAGTTCTATTGGCCAGAAATCTGATTGGATTTTATCAATTGGATTTTATCAATTCCAGCCAAAGGAGGTCTCTGTCTCTGCCTTCGTAGATAACTAAGGACTCCACCATGAAAAGAGTCCTAAGGCGATAAAAGACTAGAGCCAGTGAGGACCCTAGAGATCGTGTATTGATGGGTGAGGGAACTGAAGGTTACAGTTATAAGTGTCCAAGGTCATCCCAGAAGTTAGTGAAAGAACCTGGACTAGAGCCCCAAAGTCCCAGCCAGTACCACACCAGTGCGTCTCCTATCACACAAAGTCCCAGCCAGTACCACACCAGGGCTTCTCCTATCACACCTGACCCTTTTAGATGTCAAAGGCTTCCAACCAAGGGCAAATCTTTTTTTTTTTTTTTTTTTTTTTTTTAGAGGGTTTTTGCTATAGGGCACGTGCTCTCACCAGACAGACAAAGAGAGACATAGAGGCAGAAAGTGAGAAATTACCCCCCAGGGGGGATGGTCATGCCGCAATGCCTTCTCCTCCATTACTCCTCTCGGGATCTTGGGCACGCACACACACGCGCGCGGCGTGAGTTTTAAGCCACTGGGTCCAAGACGCGAACCGCAGTCGACTACATGGGAGTCCAGCAACATAGCCATTACGCTAACTGCTGGTTCCCCAACCAAGGGCAAATCTGAGCAATTGAGAAGGAAGGGGGCAGGCTCTGAATTTGCAAAACTTCTCTGTAGCTGCAGCTGAGCTCTAGGAGACCCATTTGTGTTACAACTAGCCCCAGGAACTCCATCTCTGTCTCCCTGCATCTGCCTAAATTGCTCTTCTAAGAGTCCTTCTGGTTGCCAAGACTGCTTCTTCCAGCCAAAAACAGCACCTGATCTCATCCTGGTGGGTCAGGCATTCC
>NW_006159660.1:3949419-3952061 GCF_000334495.1 Tupaia belangeri chinensis
CCTCCTCCTGTAATGAGTGACGCCATGTCAGATACAAGGTGGAAGGACAGCGTCTCACACAGACATCTCGTAAATGTTCCACAAACAAATAATAAGTTCCAACTCTTCTACCCTTCCTTGAGCGCACCAATTCCAAAAGCACCCATCAAACCTGTATTCGACCCGTGAATCAAGTCAGGTCAAATAAACAGATATTTATGGAGCTAGAGTGTGAAGGCAATGTACCAGGTGCTGAGCTCTGTACAAAGACAAGCCCGAAACCCTGCCTTCTAAGAACTCATGAGCTAATTGGGGAGACCAGGCAAAGTTACGTTCAAAGCTACTTTCACAACTCAGCGATACAAGAAGTTCCATGAGGCAGTAAATGACTATTTGAAAAATTGTTGGAAAAGATCACAAGAACTACTGGCAAACAGAAGAGAGCACTGTAAATGGAACATTCTAGGAAGTTTGTGGAAGAGAAAGAGTTTGATCAAGACTTTAAAGAATGGGAACAATTTAGAGGAGTGAAGAGAAAAGGAGAATTTTTAGAAATTGGTGACTGAAAAAAGGTACAAAGAACGATGTGTGTTGAGGCTAGTGAGAAATAATAATCATAATAACAGATGGTATTTTTCATGTATCAGGAACTGCTCTCAGCACCTAATGCTTGTAAATTCCCCTAATTCTTTTTAAAAATTTATTTATTTATATGTTCATTTACAATCATTAATGCTTATAAATTCCTCTAATTCTTTTTTAATATTTATGTATTTATTTATGTATGTATTTATTTACAGTCATTCACTGTACATCAATACAGTATACAAAATGAGATTTTCCATCCAGTATATATTGTATATTGGCTCAATCAAGGATATTACCGTATGTGTTATCATCAACAAATAATTTTCCATTTCTTGTTTCTTATATATTTTGCTTTTTTTTCTCCCCTTGATTCCCTCTCACCCTCTGCTGACTTCCCCCAATTCTCCCACACTGTCTCCAGTATATACAGTTGCTTTCCATGCCATTTTTTTCATATTTTATTGGTTCACTAAAGGTCTTAATTAATTTAAAGACTTTTGATATCAAGCATAACTGATATATACATATTTAACAATGTATGTCTGACTTTAGGCATAAACCTCAGTGAGTAAAGTGAACATACTATAAAGCAGCACCTTGCTGGGGCTATATAGCTTGCTGCAGTCATTAAATAGGTATTTATTGGCACTTTCAATGCATTTTTTAATTTCAAAAAAGTTTTAGTTTTAATAGATCAAAATAAAAAAATGTTAAGAGAAATTTGCTTACAACTTAGAACCAGGAAAAAGGTTGTGATTCAGTTCAAATAGTAGGTAGATAAACTTATCAATAGTTCAAGAGATGACAAAAATCCTTAAATATGGAATTCAAAGCATCAAAGAAAATCAGTAATGTTTTAGTCTAAAGTAGAAAAATCTATTTCACTAGTTCAGATTCACGTAATTAATCTCTCTTGTATTGAATTTGAATTGTTACTGTGGTCTAATCTTTCCATTTAAACTCTGGAAGTTAACATTCAACTCCGGACTTGACCCTACCATTAGGATGCCCATTCTCTTCGTTGTTTTTGTACTTTTATTTCTGTGTGTCTGACTTCAGTTTTCCTGGCATAGCATTCCCTTCATACCTTCTTGGAGAGCCGATATGGTGTTGATAAATTCTTTCAGGTTTTGTTTATCTGAAAATGTTTTTGTTCTTCCTTTTCCCATATGAAAGATAATCTTGGGACCAGCAGATGGCGTAATGGCTATGTCACTGGACTCCCTTGTAGTTGACTGCAGTTTGAGTCCCAGGCCCGGTGGCTTAGACTTACACCGGGTGCATGTGTGTGTATGTGTATGTGCCCAAGATCCTGAGAGGAGAATGGAGGAGAAGGAATTGTGGCATGGCCATTCCCCCTGGGGGGGGAGTGATTTTTCTCTTTTTGTCTCTCTGTCTCTCTGTTTTTCTGGCAAGCACATGTGCCCTATAGCAAAAATCTCTCTCTCAAAAAAAAGGAAGAAATAAAGAGAGAAAGAAAGATAATCTTGCTGGGTATAGTATTCTTGGTTGAAATTGTTTTTCACTTAACACTTTGAATGTATTTTCTTATTTTTTCCTTGCTTACATTGTTTCCATTGAGAGGCCTGATGTTAGTCTTATGGGATATCCTTTGAAAGTAACTTGGCATTTCTCTCTTGTCAATTTTAGTTTCTTGTCTCTGTCTGTGGTTTTGGTCAGTCTGACTGTGATGTGCCTGGAGGGAAATCTTGGGTGGATTCTATGTGGGATCCTTTGTATTTCTTGGGTCTGGATATTTGAGTGCCTCTCTAGGTTTGAAAAGTTTTCTTCCAGGATTTTATGGAATAGATTATCTATGTCCTTATTAGTTTCTTCACCTTCAGGGATACCGATGTTCTGGATGTTTGGGTGTTTAATGGTATCTAGCATAACCTGTATGTTATTCTCATTTTTTGGGTTCTTTTCAGTGAATTTTTCTAGGCAGAGATTCCATCTTTTACATCTGAGATTCAATCTTCTGCATGGTCTAATCTGCTTTTGATACTTTCAAAGGAGTTGTTATTATTATTATTATTATTATTATTATTATTATTATTTTATTTCCTGTACTACAG
>NW_006159660.1:3952093-3970893 GCF_000334495.1 Tupaia belangeri chinensis
ATGAATATTTTAAATTCTATATCTGACATTCCCATGAGTTCCCTTATATTCTTTGTGGAGGAAGAGGAGTTATTCTTTTCCATTAGAGGAGAGATATTGTCTTTGTTTCTCATATTTCTTGTGCCTCTGCAGTGGTTTCTGGTCATCTGATGGATTATACATTTTTTCTTATTTTTTTGGAGTTAAGTCTGAGCAGAGGAATGCAGAAGGAGGTGACTTGCAGTCTGTAAACACTACCGTTATTATCCCTTTGAACAACTGATTCAATGAAAATTGAGGATTATTCTGACCCTAAAAGTATTCAGATATTGGGCTACTGAGCACCTAGGCCTATCTAGAAAATCAGTGTATGGAGTCTGAGAAGAAAAGTGAAAAAGGTAAAAAGAAAAAGGAAAAGAATAGAAAAAAAAAAAAAAAGAAAAGGAAAAAAAGACCAAAAAAGTTAAAAAAAAAAAAGAGAGAGGAAAAGAAACTTTTTTTGTCAAAAAATGAAAACCATGCAGCATGCTAGCACACTGCATGAAAGGGGCCGCTTTAAAGTGAGCTGAAGATGGCTGCTGATTGGCTTATCCTATGGGGAAAGGGGAAAAAAGTACAAATTAGAAAGACAAAAGAGCAGCAGAGAACTAAATTTAAAAATTAAAAAAATAATTAAAATAGAGAGAGAGAGATGGAAAGAGGCAGAGAGGATAAGTAGGATCTTCTAACCTGACTCTTGGCTAGACTGGGGAGCAGGAGGGTGAAGTCTGGGCAGTGGGTCTTTGGTCAATTCCTTTTTTTTTTTTTTAAGAGAGATTTTTACTATAGGGCATGTACACTTGCTAGAGAGACAGAGAGATAGAAAGCAAGAAACCACCCCTTCTCTGGCGGGTATGGTCATGCCGCAATCTCTTCTTTTCCATTGGCGGGTATGGTCATGCTGCAATCTCTTCTTTTCTATTCTCCTCTCAGGATCTTGAGCATGCACACACATGTGCCTGGCATGAGTTTTAAGCTGCCAGGTCCAGGACTCAAACTGCAGTCAACAATGTGGTAGTCCAGTGATGTAACCATTACGCCTTCGGTTGGTCCCAATTCCCTTGATTCCTATACATCCTAAGTTATTAGTTATTCCATTTTAAAGGGAGAGGAAACTGGAGCACAGAGAAGTGGAAGTAACTCAGCTGAGGACACAGCTCGCATGGGCTGAGACAAGATTTCTGTCTATCCTCAGCCATGGCTTTGCCTCGTTTCTCTCATTTGAGCTGGCCAGATTGAACTGTTGGAAAGGCATGTTGTGGGCAAAGCACAGGGAAGTTGGATTTGATTTTGTGGACAGTAGGAAACCATTAAATATTCTGAGTAGGGAAATGGATTTGAATTAAACTGAGACACACATGAGAAGAAAATCCAAAGGACACATTCACATAGAAAAAAAGAACAGAGGGGCCAGATGGTGATGCAGTGGTGAAATGTGACACTCTGCAAGGCTGACCCATATGAAAGGCTTCCAGTTAAAGTCCGAAGACCTCCCTGAGTATGCTGGACGCACGTGTGCCCATGACTCAAGAGTGGCTAAAGCTGAGCATAGGTTGTGGCATTAAGGCCTTGTTGGGGTTCTCGCCTCTGCCTTTCTCTCATGCACATGCTCCTGAAAGACATAAATAAATAAACTTTAAAAATAGAGAGAGAACTATATCAGCACTGTGTATATATTCTCTTCCTTTTTGTGGAGTGTCTTGTCCAGAGCTACTTCTGGTGTCTTTTCAGGTCTTAAACTATCAGGGGATCAAATCCTTGTCAGTGGCACTGAGGGAACACCAAAAAGGTAAGTGTCCTTTAAATCTATCTAGGCATGTGATCAAAAAGTAGAAGAACCAGGACAAAGTGGGAAAAAAAAGAAGACATCAGAGAGCAGGTGAGAGGCCAGCAGAATGACAGGGAACCTGGAATGTGCAATTCGGCCGTACCGTACGCTGGGTAAATCAAAGCTTTTGGAAGGAAATAAGCTGGCTATGTCCCTGATTATTCTGCAGTTGCAGACAATTTCTTAGTTCCTTTCTCAGTTCAATTTCTTTAGTTCCTTTCCTCTCATTATGTGCTAAAATGGAAAATCTTTTTCATGCACAGAATGCTTCTCTCTCTCTCTCTCTCTCTCTCATTTTTAAGACTCAACTTTGCTAACTCATTCCATCAAGGACCATAAAGCTGAGCTTGTTCTCATAACAATCTGCTGTAATGAACATGGGGCAGATGAAGTAATAGAACCTCTAAAAGGGTGGTAATTCAAATAAAAGCATTAAAAATATTTTTTCCAGGAACCGTATGCACAAAGGAACTCACTCAACCCAATGGAGTAAGAACATTAAGTAATTTGAATCCTGAGCAGGGATTAGATAGTTGTGTCAGATGGGGCTTTGGGAACAGAATTAGATGAGGTATCATCCTATTCAGATAGTCTTTAGGGAATATCAGATTTGTGTGAGTGTTATTCAGCTTCTGATTCACAAAGCATGGCTTGTGGGTCTGGGCTCTGAGCAAAATTTTATAAATTGTGGTATTCAGTATAAGCATTTCCTCAATTTGTGACCACACCTTCATGACTCCACTTTTGGAAAGGGACTACAAATCCAAGTTCCAAGCAGCTGTTTTCGTAACCACCCACCGGAAACCAACAAATAATTGGCATGGGGGTGGTGTGACAATGATTGCTAAAGCTCAAATCTGGTTCTCTTAAACAGGTAATTTTTATTTGAAGAATGACTAGATTTAGTTTGTGTTAAAATGAGAACAAAAACACTCTACTGTAAGAAGATTGAATGTGGAATAACAACCCCTAGTGAATCATATGGCTGGCACTGATAAGCTGAAGCTGTAGATCTCTCCTGTCTCTGCTTTCTTCTCAGCTGCTACTGCTCAAGAAGACTTAATCCCAAGCCTGACACTGAGTCATTTCTAACCAGGGCTGTGCATTAGGGGTTTGGAAATAAGTCACATTCCCAGACTAAGTTCTAGGAATGAAGCCAGTGCTCCCAGGTCCTGTGTTGCTGCCTAGTTATTCCTTTTTGCCAGATCTGGGGGTTCTCAGGCACCAAGAACAAAGTCCAGAGCCTAGTCCTTTCTGTGTTGACTTTCCTGTATGTTAACCTAAGTCCCAGAGGTAAATCGTTACCCTGGTTTTCCATTGTAAGTCTGACTTATTGTCCTGCCTAAAACTCTGCTTCTTTCTCTAGACCTAGATAATTCCCCCAGCTCTCAGCTAACCTGTCCCTTCTTCATGTTAACTACACTTTTCTGTGAGGCTATCGAGTAACTGTACCTGCATGTTTGCTTTACTGTACTCTCATATTGAATCCTGTTCACTTAATTCAGTGTCTCTCAGCAGTGTCTCTCATCATTCCCTGCATGTACTGACACTTAGAGTTGTATTTTTGGATGTCACAATCATTTGTAGGAGCCCTGAGGGCATTTAGTGAGAGGTCACCAAAGATGCCAGCCATCCAATCATACACAGCACAGGCACGACAAATTTGTGTGTCTGTATAACCTTTAAAAATCACAGAACATCTGTGCAAAAACCTGTTTATAATTATCTAGGTGTAGAAATTAATTCCACTTTACTGGGAAACACAAGTTATTTTTACACAGTTTTATTACACACATTTATATATTCCATAAATACTCTCTAGGCATTTTTTTTAAGCTAGAGAAGATTGTAGTTCATTTGGTTCAGAACTTTACCACAGTCATCACAATTTCAGAGAAGCACTTCTCTGACGGGAACATCACACAGTATTTGAGTTGCCAGCACACCTGTTTCTGTCTGCATTTGTCCCTGTCACATTGACTCTGATCTTGTAGCAACTGACTACTTCAATATGTCTTTCTGGTTAGTCATGCCCAAGCACTAGCACACATCAATATATATCATCTTATTACAAATTACTCTTTTGTCAGTATTTTTTCTTTATTTTTGTGGTTAGTACATTATATCGAGGTTTTAGAAATACGTGATTAGGAGATATTATCTTCTGCAAGTTTTTTTTGTTTTGTAGTAAAAGGACATAGCAAAGCATTCCCTTTTAAAAAGGTCATTGGCACTGATAGAGTTGAGAATCTTGACCTAAGTGGATAGATGGGTGCTGTCTGTTGAAGACCGAAAGGGACCGATAAGAATGTTGGTATGTTTTAGGAGAAGGTTGTGCTACCTACCAAGAGGCCTCAAGGGTAGTATCCCTAGAGGAACTGACTGATTTAGAAATTTTAGCACTTACCTCACCAGGATCTCAGAATGTTTCAAATCTAGGGTTACCTGAATTAATCAAATCCATGAGCTTAAACTCATGGCCAGTTTATAGATGAAGGTATTTCTTTTGGGCAACTGAAAAGCTTATGCCCACCAGCTAGGACAGCCCATTCTAAGATCAGAATGTCCAGGAAGCCCTCAACAGGTGAGCATGAACTTTGCCCAAATGGTATGAAGGATGTGGGGAAGGAACAGAAGAGTTACTGCTACTCACAATGGAGAATGCTTCTCTAGCAACCATGAGGGCAGTAAGGGCAGCGCCTCTCCTCTGCACAGTGACTGGGTGGGCACTGCCACTTTTTGACTCCTTGGATTTTCATGCTCTATAACCTTGGATTCAAGCTGACCACTTCCCCTTTAGTCCAATGCCACTATCTATCCCTGCCGCCATCACCACCACCATGTTACTACCTACCTTCAAGCCATCTTCCTCTGGGAAATATATATTGCAATTTAATATGCCTTCTACTTAATGCCATTCACATTCTGGACCTGCTTCCTATGGTTTATGCACAAATAACCTACTTTTATTACAGTTTTGGAAGTCCACTCGTTTCAGACAGTCTCTTGCTTTATGACAACAGATACTCAGACACATTGGAAGCAAACTTATAAACCAATGACAAAGAAAAATACTTGAAGGTGACCAGGGGGAGAACAATGACACATTATTTATGGGCAAGCAAAAAATTCAAATAATTGCAGAATTCTCATCAGAAACTACAGAAGATAGAGAAAGTGAGGCATTTTTGAAATGCAGAAAAATAAAACATTGTCAAACCACAATTTTATACCCAGCAAAAGTATTGTACAAGAAAGAAGATAAAGACATTCTGAGATGAAGGAAAGCTAGGAGCCAGCAGTCCTGCTCAAAAATATTTGCTAAAGGAAGATCTTCAGACAGAAGGAAAATTATATCAGAAGGGAATCTGGGACATCGGGAATAAAGACAGCTCAATTTTTAAAAGTGGAAAAAATATAGGTAAATATAAAATACTATTCTTCTCTTTTCTGAGTCCTTTAAAATATATTTGACTATTGAAAGCAAGAAGTGATTAAATATCTAGAACTAAATAAAAATGAAGATGCAACATATTAAAGTTTGCAGATGCAACAAAAGCATTGATTAGAGAGATTTATAGCATTAAATGCTTATACTAGCTAAGAATAAAATTCTCAAATAGATTATAAACTTTCACCTTGAGAAACTAAAGAAAGATGAGCATAATAAATGTAAAAAAAAAAAAAAAGATAAAGATTAAAGAATAATCAAAACAGGAAAATGGGCCGGCTCCATAGGGCAGCAGTTAAGCCCTGTGCACAGGGAGGCTGATTGCTCATAGCCAACTACAGTTTGAGTCCCAGCCTTCACAACTTGAAAAAAGATGCCAGGCATGTGTACATATATGCCCCCAATCCCAATGAGATGTAGAAAGGGAGGATAAAAAGATTGTGATATGACCATGCCCCAAAGATTGTGATATGACCATGCCTCATTGGAGGGTGCTTTTTCTCTCCTTCTGATGAGCACATGGGCCCTCTGGAGAGAGGAAGAAATAAAAATAAATAAATAAATAAATAAATAAACAGAAAGGCAATAGAAAAAATATCAATGAAATCAAAAGCTCAATAAAACTTACAAACTTTTACTCAAAATGGCAGAAAGAGAAAGAAATTATCAAAAACAAAGATAAAGGAAAGAATCTGACTAGAGACCTTAAAGACATTAAAAGGATAATAAAAGCCTACTGTGAACAACTACATTTAAAAATTCAACAATTTAGATGAAATGGATTTATTTCTTAAAAAATCACAAATACAAAACTCACCTAAGATGAAATAAATAACCTGTGTAATAGTGTTGATAAATCTGTTAACAACATCATAGTTTAATTCTTTCCAAAAACAAAGCCCCAAATTCCAATGGTTTTCCTAATGAATTTGCCAAATGTTAAAGAAGAAATAACACCATTTCTTCCAGAAAACAGAAGAGGAGGAAACATTTCCCAACCTATTCTTGAGACTAGTGTCACCCTGATAACAAAATCAGACAAAGAAAGCCTAGAAAACTTGAAACCAATATACCTCATACAGAGACACACAAAAATTCCAAGTTAGGAAATTGATAATACTAAACCCTGATGAAAACAGAACTGGAATTCTCACATATTGTAAGTAGGGGTACAAAATGGTACAGTCATGGGACCAGCAGTTAGCGTAATGGCTATGTCACTGGACTCCCACGTAGTCAACCGCGGTTCGCATCCTGGACCTGGTGGCTTAAAACTCACATTGGGTGCGTGTGTGTGCGTGCCCAAGATCCCGAGAGGAGAATGGAGGAGAAGGGATTGTGGTATGGCCATCCCCCCTGGGGGGTGATTTCTAGCTTTCTGTCTCTATGTCTCTCTTTGTCTGTTCAGTGAGTGCACATGCCCTATAGCAAAAACCTCTCTAAAAAAAAATTGTACAGCCACTTTGAAAATCAGTTCAGCAGTTTTTTTTGAAAGTTAACATACACTTACAGTATAGGCTAGAAATTCCACTCCTAGATATTTACCCAAGAAAAGTGAAAACATCCTCTGGCTAAATTTGTACGTGAGTATTCATGGCATGAAAACTCATAATAACAAAAACTGGTAAAACTGCAAATAGCCACCATTACTGAGTAGATAACCAAAATGTGTACCCCCATGCAATGGACCACTATGCAGCAATTCAGAGGAATGAGCTACTGATACATGTAATAATGTGGATGAATCTCAAAAACACCAAGCTAAGTGAAAGAAACTAGTCACAAAGGCACCGACTCTGTAACTCCACTAATGTGAAGTTCTAGTCAAGACCAAACTATAAGACCTGAAGGAGATCAGTGATTCCTTGGGGACAAGGATGGGGCTGCATGAGGGCAAAGGGAAATTTGGGTGGGACAGACATGTCCTAAAACTGAACTGGGGCAGTTGCATGACAGTAGCCATCAAATTTTACACTTAAAATGGTGAATTTTATTATATGTAAATAAAGGTCAAGGTAAAGATGTTTTTAGACAAATAGAAGCTGAGAGAATTCAATACCATCAGCTGTGAGCAAAGAAAAATGCTAGAGGTTTCTTCAGGCCGAAGGTGAATGGTCTCAGATGTAGCATAGACATACAGGGCAAATGGAGAGCAGTGGAAAAAGTATGGTTCAATATAAAAGAATAGTAACTGATTAAAATAAAACAATAAAAATAACATGTAAGCATAAATGACATGCTGATAATAACGCAAAGTGTGAGTGGGTGGTAAATGCAGTTAGACTGTTGCAAAAGTTCTGGCTTGTTTAGGAAGTGGTAAGCCCAGCACTGTTCATCTAGGGTGGACTGTAATGCATTACTTGTGTGTATTATTGTCTTTAGGGTAGCCCCTAAAAAAAAATTACATAGGATAAACAGCTGAAAACAAATAAAGGGGGCCAGTTGGTAGGGACAGCAATAAAACACAGCACTCTGAGGCTGACCTACATGGGACAGGTGCCAGCTTGTATCCAGAGACCCACTTGAGTACCTAGGGTGTGCATGTACCCACCACTCAGGCTGGCTGAAGCCGGGAGTGGATCATGGCTCTGGGATCCCGTCAGGGATGTGGGATCTCTGTCTCTGTCTCTGTCTCTTGTACCTCTGGAATGAATGAATAAATAAATAAATAAATAAATAACTATAACTGTCAATTAAAGAAGAAAAGTGAAACAATACCAAATGTTTTTAAAATCCAAAAGAAGGCAAGAAATGAGAAATAAAGAAATGAAGTGTAAGAAAACCAATAGCAAGATGTTAGACTTACACTATTTTATCTGGTTTGCAATTCAATTAAAAAAAAATGTTCATCAGGCTGAATAAAATAACAAAACCCAGCTATATGCTATTTACTAGTCACGTGTTAATGAAAGATTGAAAATAAAGATTTACGTAACATACAAACACTAATGGAAGTAAATCTGGTATAGTTATATTAATATCAAAGACGAAATTGAGGTGAGAAGTATTACTTAAGATGAAAAGGGACATTTCATAACTATAAAAAGGTATTTAAAGTAGTACATGCTTCTGTCTTCCTTTCTGTGTCAAGTACTGCAATATCTAACAATAAATACCTCTGGGTAAGATGATTATCCCCAAATGCCCTTACTTTCTAATCAAACACATGATGAAACCCATTTTGGAAAAATAATTGCTCATCCATGCATGACATCAGACTTGGAAGAATGAAACCTTTGAAAATATCCGAACTGTTACATTTGCTGATCACCAAAGGTTTTATCCGTGCCTATAGAATTGACATGTCAGTCTATCTTTCCTGTCTAATATTCTGGTTCCATTTCCTCTTCTATCTTCTTTTTTTTTAAATTTTTTATTTTTTATTATCATCATAATCTTCTTTATATTACATTGGATTACATATAACTTTACAGTGTATTACATTGCTTTTTCAAAAGGGAATGCTATGCATGTCAGTCAATGCAGAGACATTAATCTCCCCGCTTCAACATTCAATATCTTTTATATGTTTTCCCCAATCAGTATTGTTATTATTCTAATGATTTTTTAAAACAGTCAATCGCTATTTCTCATTTTGCTTTTAAAAATACTTTGCCCATCGTGAAGAACTTCTCAGTCCTCTCCTATCTTCTGAAACCATGGGTAATGAATACACTTGGGAGGCAGAAGTTATCTAGCACCATCAGAACAGGGCCAGTTTTGTTAGCTTCATGAAATGGTTCAGGAGTGAGACCTTCTTCAGCTATTATGTTTCTTGATAAGAGTTCAGTCGTGACCTGTCTTAAAGAAGTAACTACTGGGGCTGGCTTTGTGGCCTGGTGGGTAAGGAAGCCGATTCCACATGACCAACCCTATAGATGGAATCCCAGCCCCAGCAGCTTGAAACACAAGCCAGCCATGTGTGTATATGTGCATGCCTCAAATCCTGACAGGATAGAGAAATGGAGGAGAAGGAGTTGCAGAATGACCATACCCCACTGAGGGTGCTTTCTCCTTTTCCCTATTTCTCGCTCTCTGGTGAGTACTCATACCCTCTAACAAAATTTAAAAATAAGAATAATAAAAATAATTCTACCATAGTTCATAAGTTACTCTTTTTTTTGGGGGGGGGTGGGCAGGGACCTGGTCTGGACACACACCTACCTTCTGATATATCCTTAATTAGAAAGTAATGGATGTAAAGCTATAGAACATCATAGAAATGTCAGGTTTGATTATTCATTTTTACTTGATGCTTAATATCATCATTCGGAACCACATATGGCTCAGTGAGGTGAGTTTGCTCAGAAAAATGCTGTTGTTTTCCTCTGTGAGCAGCAGCCAGGCATAGAGACCCTCTCAAAACATCGAACCAAGAGTTTCTTCAGCTAGAACGCTGTGAAGGATAAGCAGAGAGTGTCCTTCTCCAACAACTCCACTTGATCAGAACTAACAACAAAGTGGGGGGCAGTTCCTTGAAGCCTCCGAATCGTGTAAGCTGGAAAAGCTAAAAGTTGCTGAAACTGCATGGCACATTGAAACTGGGTGGGTTTGAGATGTGGGCAGTGGATTCAGCCCTCAGAGGAGGGAACGGTTATGGAAGCCCAGAGAAAGCCTTCTGTGTGTGGAGGACCGGCTGATAGCAAAGGTTTTTGGTGAATGGAGCAGGAAGGGGCTGGGAAAGGGAACACAAGGGGCCTGGTTTCACTCCTCTCTCCTGGTCTCCTACGGAGAGTCGCCATTGGCCAAACACAGGTGGAAACCATCTGGCCAGCCCCTGAGGGCAGGGAGGACGGTGAATGTAGAGAGAGGATCTGGAGGGACACTGGGAACTGTCTAGCCAGGGATGCTGCTGCAACTGTCTAGAAAAAAGACCACCATCTAATTTGAATCCCAGTTCTGCATAAACTGTGCCGTGTGCCTTTGTGGAAGCCATGGAACCATTGTCTTATTCTCCTTGTTAAAAAGAGGGGAATCATATCCACCGCACAGAGTTATTGAGAAGATGAGGTTAGTAAATGTAACTTAGCTCAGGGGCTGGCACTCAGTAAATGCTAGGTAAATGACATTACTTGCCCTCTTCCATAAAATGTATCCTCTGCTTGCCTCTTCTACATACACCAAGCCCAGATGGCTACATTTTTTTCCCCTCAATGCATTAGAAAAATCTTATTCCTACGGGTTTTAAGGAAGTGTGAGGATTATTCTTATGTCAGATACATTGCAGTGATAACTGACTTGAGTCAGAATATTATTTAAGCAGAAAAACATTTATTTTCTGTCCTTCAGAAATGCTACAAACACTGCAGAGACTAATTTGGCCCTTAGCAAAAAATTCGGCATAAATTTCCACCTATTTACCAGAAGCGGCAGTTTATTTCCCAGGATCGTGGACATTGACATCAGCTGTACTCTGCTTGCTTCGGGTAATGAGATGTTCGGTATGCAGAACGCTTTCCCTGGGCCGTCTGGAGCAGCTCAGGAGATTTGCTATAAACCGACTGATCATTCCAAGGATTAGAGCATTTTTTATTGTGAAACTGCACACCACTTTGCTGTGTTGTTTCTGAGTTCTGATGGAAAGGCTATAATGTATTCCTATAATTATCTAATGCTTTTATCCATCATCCTCCAGGCTGGAATAATGTGTGTCACTTCACGTACCCAGGATAATCCCAGAACAATGTCTGCCCTGCTGGCTAGGTCTCCAGAGGAATCTGCTCAGGCTACAGGCTTCACTTGTGGGGTGCTCTGATGACAAGGGGAAATTGAGGGTGTGGAGCACAATATTGAGAAAGGCTCACAAAAAGATAATAATGCTTACATGTGTATCAGTTTTCCACTTCACTGAGCAAGCACACAGCTATTGTTGATTGAGATGGGTAGGGATAATTGCTTCCTGGCTCTTCGTAAATGAGTAAACTGACTCTAAGAGACATCAAGTAGCTTGTCCAAGACCTTTCAACAATTTGGATTGGCAAGATGATTAGCATATAGATCTTCCAGGGCCCAGCAGTAGCAGAGCAGTAATACAACTGAACTCCCGTAGGAAAGGTCCTGAGTTCACATGCTGGGATCTCCCTGAGCACACCCAGCACATGCATACATGTCCCCATGATCCAGACTGGCTGAGACGGGGGGCCGGGCTGTGGCATGAAGACCTGCTGGGAGTAACTTTCTGTCACTCTCCCACGAAAAAAATTAATGAATGAACTTTAAATATGTAATTGATCTTTCAATTATTCAATTATTCCTTTCAATAATTGAAAGAATTGATCTTTCGATTATTTTACATTCCTTGACCAGGGGTGTAAAAGTCAAGTTACTAAATTGACATGCTAGAATCACCAGCTGACTGGCTGCTTTCTATAAAAGAATCAAATGAAGGTTACCAAAACTTTCCATCTAAAAGGAAATAGGGGGACCAGCAGTTAGTGTAATGGCTCTGTCGCTGGCATCCCATGTAGTTGACCACGGTTCGAGTCCCGGACCCGGTGGCTTAAAACTCACGCCGGGTGCATGTGCGTATGTGCCCAAGATCTTGAGAGGAGAATGGAGGAGAAGGGATTGTGGCATGGCCATTCACCTGGGGGAGTGATTTCTCACTTTCTGTCTCTCTGTCTCTCTCTGTCTTTCTGGTGAGCGCATGTGCCCTATAGCCAAAACCTGTCCAAAAAAAAAGAAATAGAGATTAGTGTTTATTTTTTTGCCTGAAGGAAAACACAAGTTTTTTGTTTGTTTGTTTTTTAATTTCACTGACTAGTTTGCTGAGGAGGGAAAATTTTGAAGTTTATAATTGCCCTAGAAAGGTAGAAGTGTTGGGCAGCAGATGGTGTGGTGGTTAAGGCACTGGATTCCCACTTGACTGACCATGGTTTGAGTCCTGGACCTGGCAGTATGAAAATCATACTGGGTGCACAGGTGTATGTGCCCAAAATTCTGAAAAAGAGAATGGAAGAGAGGTGATTGCACAGTGATCATCCCCTCCCCCGGGGGAGGTGATTTCTCATTTTCCCTCTCTGTCTATAGCAGCACATGTGCCCAATGGTGAAAACCTAAGAAACAGTTGGGGAAAACCCTGTTGTACACTATGAAGATGTACAGTAATAAAATGTAATAAAAATAAAAGCAGAAGGGATTCAAGGTGGTTATGCTCATTAAGCACTGGAAACTCAAAGCTAGGACATCTCCAGACTGTAAGACTTTCATGATTGGGAAAAACAAGTCCCATTGCTCATTGGTTAGGAGAGGTTCTCTAGTTAAACCCAGTGAGGGTCTGGGCGAGGGGGTGACTGGAAGTTGATGTTTCTTTTTTAGCATCAGCAAGTTACAACAGTTGTTTTGTTTGTTTCTTTGTTTTATTTGTAAAGCCAGGCTACTTCAATGTTTTTGTCAGTCATGATGGTTTTCCAGATTGGTGTATCACCTTCAAAAATTACAAGGAATTATTTGTGTGAAACTGCTATCAAACCAGTAAGACAGCACTTATGCATCCATCCTTTTCAGGATTGTTGGTAACTTGGGCATATTTCACCCAAGTAGCCTTGCCCCCAAGGTCCAACTCGCTCACGTTCACCTCAATGACAGCACCTTTGGTGATAACACCCAAAGTTGTATCTAGTGGGGACGAGGGTTCTTCTTTACTCCAAGTATTGGCAGGCAAAAGGTGGCTTTCAGTTCAGGATGTGTTACGTGGGCCTTCTTGAAACGTAAGCCCATTGGCCTAATGAATCTTTCATATTTAGGTGGTTTTCTAGTAAAGCCATCTCCAACAAAGCAGACTGGTAAGCATCCTCTTCCATGCCTTTTTCTTTCTCTTTCCTGTTCGAATAACTTTTTTTTTTTTTTTTTTGGAGAGGTTTTTGCTATAGGGGGCGTGTGCTCACCAGAAAGACAGAGAGAGACAGAGAGACAGAAAGCGAAAAATCTCCCCCCCCCCCCCAAAGGGGATGGCCATGCCGCAATCCCTTCTCCATTCTCCTCTCGGGATCTTGGGCACGCACGCACACACGCCCGGTGTGAGTTTCAGCCACCAGGTCCAGGACTCGAACCGCAGTCAACTACATGGTAGTCCAACGACATAGCCATTACACTAACTGCTGGTCCCCCATTTGAGTAATTTTTAATACTTCTGTTTCTCCCTGGGCTTAAGCTTTGGGTAGAGGGACTTAAGATTTTCCTACTTTCTCTTTCCGTTTTTGTTTGAACATATTGGAAAGTACTTTAACTCGGGACTGTCCTTCTCTGTCCAACAGACAGGCAGGTGCTGCTCCTTATGGAGCCTTTTCTTCATTCTTTTGTTTGGTGTTCCTCTTTTCATGCAGCTTGATAGTCTTTTTCATTTGTATTTTCTCAGCATGGTGCTGCTTATGATAGAGCTTAGCCTTCAGACCAATCATCTTTTTTTGCTTTCTTTGAATGTTCAAGAACCTCCCGCCTTTCCTTCTTTCTTTCTCATGGTAATCCAAACAGTATCCATAGCCTTTACGATGTAATTCAGTATATTCGTTTTGTGGCACCGTGATGGCTGCAGAGTCACCAGGAGCAGCCTCCCGGATGCAAAGAAGTTTTCAACTTTCAGGTCTCAGAGACCAATGAGTGGACTGACGCAGTCCAAAATGGGAAAGAGCAAGTTACAATAGTTAAACACAGAATTTTTTTTTTTTTTTTGGAGAGACTTTCACTGTAGGGCGCGTGCGCTCGCCAGCCAGACAGAGAGAGACATAGAGACAGAAAGCGAGAAATCACCCCCCGGGGGGATGGTCACACCGCAATCCCCTCTCCTCCATTCTCCTCTCGGGATCTTGGGCACACACGCACACGCGCCCGGCGTGAGTTTTAAGCCACTGGGTCCGGGACACGAACCGCGGTCGACTCCGTGGGAGTCCAGCGACATAGCCATTACGCCAACTGCTGGTTCCCAACACAGAATTAGTTTTGACATCTAAAACTCTTGCAGGTTCATCAGAATCATCTGGAGAACTTGCTAAAATGCAGATCACTGGGCCCGTCCTAAGTTTTCTACTTCAGAAGGTCTGGCATAAAGCCTTAGAACCTGCATTTCTAATAGATTCCCAAGTAATGCTTTGCAGCTGGTTCAGGGTCCAAGCTTTGAGAACCACGGTCCGAGGTATATGATGCTCTAAACAGGGAGTTTTAATTTTAATCCTCTTTGATACTAGCCTCTTCTTTTAGAGGTAACAACTAGATAATTCCCTCATACCCAAAGAGCACCAAGGTCTCTCCAGATAATGAACTTCATATTCTACTTCTGGGAGAACTGTCTTTTCTTCCAACTATCTTCTCAGAGTAGGGAATTATTTTTATGGGCATGGGGAAGGTAAAGAAAATTCTCTAAAGTCAAAACCACTTCATACACTTCATTTCCCTTTCTTGAGAGGAATCAGTACTAAATTACTGGATTTGACTTTTTGAAAAATAGCATCACATCCATTGGTTCGATGTCATTGCATTTCGAGTTTGCTTTTATTACTTTATCCTCCCTGATCAATAACCACATTTTTCTATGATCATTTTTCTCCCACCTTATTTTTGGTCAGTTTATTATCTGATTTATTTCTGCTAAGACTCAACCTTATAGTTCAAGTTTACAATTAACCGTGTAAGAATTCCCTGCTCTCCACTTATTTTACTTTGCCCCTTTTTTGAACTGTTTCTAGCCCCATTGTGCTGTAATAGCTTCTTGTACACTTGGTGGTGGCTTCCAGTGGATCGCTGTCTATGGAGAGAAGAAGCCTAAAATGAGGTTTTGCTGTCTTCACACCACTAGTCAAGACCCTGCTCATAATAGGTGCCTAATAAATATATTTTGCTTCTATAAGCAATTTTGAATCTTATATGTCTCAGCTGATTAAAAAACATTTTCAAATTCATAAAAGTAAAATAAACTTTTGGTATATAGTTACAAGTCATGACAAATGCAGAGTGACATAAACTACCACCACAACTAAGATACGAAACCGTTCCGTTACTCCAGAAAGCTCCCTCATACACACTTCCCCTTCGTAGTCAAAAGCACCCCTTTTCTTGAGTCTCTAGTAATAACTGATTAGTTATTTTTGCCTATAATTTAGCATTTCCCTAAATTCATATCATGAGAATCATGCAGTAGGTAGACTATAGCTTGTTTCACTTGGAAAAGTGCACTTGAGAATCCTTCATTTTGGTGCATATACAATAGTTCATTCTTTACTGCTTCATATTATTCCATTGTATGGAATATATTATGGTTTATCTTTTCATTAGTTGACGGACATTTGGGTTTCCCAGTTGGGAGCAATTACGAATGAACTGTTGTAAATATTTGCATTCAGTTTTTTTCTGTAAATTTAAATTTTTTGAGAAGTTTTTGATAAAGGGCGCACGTGCTCACCAGAGAGACAGAGACAGACAGACAGAAAACGAGAAATCACCCCTTCATGAGGGATAGCCATTTCACAATCCCTTCTCCTCCTTTCTCCTCTTGAGATCTTGGGCACATAGGCACACGTGCCCGGTGTGAGTTTAAGCCACTGGGTCCAGGACTCGAACTGCAGTCAAGTACATGGGAGTCCAGCGACATAGCCATTACTCCAACTGCTGGTTCCCTGTAAATACAAATTTTTAATTCTCTTGGATAAATACCTAAGAGTGAGATTGTATATAAATGGTAAATACGTGTTTAACTTTATAATAAAATGCTGATGTTTCATGGGAATACTGTAATTATTTGTTTTTTGTTTGTTGGTTTGGTTTTATTTCTAATTGCTAGAAGGCATGTGCACTTGCCAGAGAGATAGGCAGAGAGATAAAGCACCCCCTAGTGGGAGGGAGAAGTGGTGGTTGCTGAGGGAAGCTGAGATGGGAGACAGCTCCAGGCTTCTTCCTGCCTCCCAACTTGTTCCAGGTACATCTGTCTGCTGCCATTTTCCCTGGAGCCTGTGCTGCTACTGACCAGGGAGAAGCAGCAGTTGCTGAAGGAAGCTGAGGTTAGCCCCACATGAATCTGGTTTCAAGAGACTGGGAAAGTAAGCAACATCTAAAGGTGGCTTTATATATGCTCTCTGACTGGAAGACAAGGCCCCCTACCAGGAACACATCTGAGAAGTAGAGCTCTTCTTTCCCCCTGACACTATAGAATTGACAACAGAAAAGCAGGAAGTAATGTATAACCCACCAGATGATTAGAAACCAGTATAGAGGCACAAGCAGTTTGAGAAAACAAAGAAATACCTCTTCCCCTATGGAACAGAACAACTCTTCTCCAACCATGGACAGCACAAAGAAATTTGAAGGAATGTCAGAAATAGTGTTTAGAACATTCAGGGTGATAGATATGAGGAAGTCTTTCCAGGATTTAAAGGAGGAGATAAACACCATTTAAAAAAAGAAAAAAGAAAAAAAAGAAAGAAAGAAAGAAAGAAAGAAAGAAAGAAAGAAAGAAAGAAAGAAAGAAAGAAAGAAAGAAAGAAAAAGGAAGGAAGGAAGGAAGGAAGGAAGGAAGGAACGAAGGAAGGAAGGAAGGAAAGAAGGAAAGAAAATCAATCAGAACTCCTAGAGATCAAGACAGTAACACAGGAAATCGAGCCTCCCTTGAAAGTATTAATAATAGACTGGACCATGTAGAAAACAGAATCTCTGAGTTGGAACGCAAAAACTTTGACTTAGACAAAAACCACAAAAAGTAATGAAAAAAATCATTTTAAAAAATGAGGACAACATATGAGAAATGCTAGATACTATGAAATGCCCAGATATTCAAATAATAAGTATTCCAGGTGAAGAATCGGGCAAGGGCATAGACGATCTATTACAAGAAATATCTGCAGAAAACTTCCCAAACCTAGAGAAGCAATCAAACATCCAAACCCGAGAAACACAATGGACCCCAAATAGAATCAACAAGAAGATCCTCTCCACAGCACATCATAGCCAGAATGACCAAAATCACAGATAAAGACAAGATACTAAAAATGTCAAGAAAAGTCAATTACTTGTGAAGGTTATCCCATCAGGCTAACATCAGACCTCTCTGCACAAACAATGCAAGCAAGGAAAGAATGGGAAGATATATGCAAAGTGTTAAAAGAAAAACAATTTCAGCCAAGATTACTAAAACTGACAAGATTATCCTTCAAATGGGAAGAAAAGATAAAAATATTCTCAGATAAACAAAAGACTTTACCAACACCAGACCAGCTCTTCAAGAAGTTCTGAAGGGAGTGCTCTACCAGGAAAATTAAAGAAAGACAGATAGAAACAAGAGAACAAAAAACAATCAAGAAAATGGCTTTAAATTATCCAATCAAGAGACAGAGAATGACTGAATGGATTAAAAAACAGAAAGCCTCTGTTGCCTATAGGAAAAACACTTCATGGATAAAGACATTCATAGATTGGGACCAGCAAGTGGCTGGTGGTTAAGGCCCTCGACACTCTAAAATGGCTGACAATAGTTCGAGTCCTGGACCTGGTGGCTTGCTTTCTTACTTTCCCTCTCTCTCCCTGGGTCTTTCTCTGGTCAAATTAAAATAAAAATGAATGAATAAATAAAATTAAGTAATTCTTTTTTTTTTTAAAAAAAGACATACGTAGACGGGACCAGCAGATGGTGCAATGGCTACATCGCTGGACTCCCATGTAGTCAACCACGGTTCGAGTCCCGGACCCAGTGGCTTAAACTCATGCTGGGTGCGTGTGCGTGTGTGCCCAAGATCCCAAGAGGAGAATGGAGAAGGGATTGCGGCATGATTTCTCACTTTCTGTCTCTGTCTCTTGTTGTATTTCTGTTGAGCACATACCCCCTATAGCAAAATCCTCTCAAAAAAAAAAGACTTACATAGACTAAAAGTGAAGGACTGTAAAAAGTTATTCCATGCAAATGGAAACCAGAAATGGCTGGACTTATGATACTGATTTCAGACAAAACAGGCTTTAAGACAAAAACTGTATAGTAGTAAAAGGGATAATTCATCAAGAAGATATAATGCTTATAAATATCTATGCACCCAACACAGGAACACCCAAATACATGAAGGAAAGACTACTAGGTCTCAAAAGAGAGATAGATTGCAACACACTAATCACTGGTGATCTCAGAGCCCCACTATCTCCTTTGGACAGATTATCTAGACAAAAAATAAACAGAGATATAGGATTTAAACTGTATCAAATATCAAATGGACTTTACAGACATCTATAGAACCTTCCACCCCCAAAACCACAAAACATACATTTTTTCTCACCATCGCATGGAAACTTTTAGAAGATTGACCATATAATAGGGCATAAAACAAGCCTTTACAGATTCAAAGACATAGAAACCATATTCAGCATCTTCTCTAGACATGAAGGAATTAAACTTGATATTAATTTCAAGAAATACCCTCAAAAATACACAAACACATGGAAACTAAACAACCTACTTCTGAATGACTTTAGCTACTGAATAAATTAAAACTGAAATTAAAAAATTAATAAAAACAAATGATAATACGCACAAGT